>NC_060061.1:38626644-38794900 GCF_020283565.1 Trifolium pratense | reverse complement strand
AATTCCCAACTAAGTTTGTGTGGAAAGAAAATTTGCATCAGTGGGATCCAAGACAAAGAGGTTTTTCAATTGGAAGAGTTCACTTTGCATCACCTGGTGCGGGTGAAAGGTTTTATTTGAGGACGTTGTTAAACTACGTCAAAAGTCCTACTTCTTTTGATGAATTAAAAACAGTGGATAATTTCAAATATGATAGTTTCAAGGAAGCCTGTTTTGCAAGGAGTTTGCTGGATGATGATAAGGAGTATATAGAGGCAATAAAAGAGACAAGCCACTAGGGTTCATGGACTTTTTTAAGGATAATGTTTGCAACATTATTGGTGTCAGATCAGCTAACCAGACCAAAAATAGTTTGGACAAGTACTTCACATCTTTTGATTGATGACATTTTGCACAAACAGAGACGCTTGCTTGGTGCTCCAGGTATAAAATATTTTCACCTATTTCTATAAAACCATATTTATTGGTTGTTTATTTTTTTACTCATGTAACCTTGCTTATATCACTTTTTAAATTATTTATTATGCAGTTTGTTAAATTGTCATTTTTTAAAATTGGAAAAAGAATTTTGTCAAAAAAAATGGAAAAAAGAATTGATATTTTTTTATAAATACTCTTTATTTTTACGTTAATGTATCCAAACATAAATCAATTCTGTTTAAGTCACTTTTAACAGAAATCAAACCTATCAAACTCAATTATGCTAAATCAATTTTTTTTGCAATACAACCAAACACAACCATTAGGGGTGTACATGGATTGGGCAAATCCGGTCAATCCGGTCAAACCCACCCATTCCAACCTAAAAAATTGGGTTGGGTCAGACAATTTGGTGGATATGAATTTCAAAAGTGAAAAACCCATAAAAAAAATTGGGTTCCGGGTAAAACCGGACCCAACCCAAAAAACCACTAACCCACTAGTGTTATGGTTTTTGGAAATATTTTTTATGAAAATACTAAAAGTTTTGTCATTTGATCGTTAAATATTTTTATAGTTAAAATAATTTATACAATTTTTTAAGAAAATAAAAAGATTGAATAATTTTTATAAACAAATATGATAATTTGTCGCACTATTTTAAAAAATAAAAAGATTGAATAATTTTTATAAATAAATATGACAATTCATTGCACTATTTTTAATAGTGAAATAAAGTTACATTATTTTTCAAGAAAATACAATGAGTGAGTTATTTTTATGAAAAAATATGATGATTCTTTATTTAGATATTTAATATTAAAAAAATAGAAAAATAATTTGGGTAACCCATGATCCAACCCAATCCAACCCGGAAATTAGTGGTTTACCCAACCCGGCCCAATGTTATAACGGGTGGTTATTTTACTGAACTCAATCCGGAGTAGCTTATATGGTTCGGGTTTTGGTTTTGGCCAAACTCAACCCAAACCGGCCCACGTACACCCCTAACAACCATAGTCATGTCACTAATCACATTCATTATTTGGATTTTAACATTGCAGATTTAATATTAACCGATGATCAATTGATACACTATGCACTAGCAGATATTGAGATGATGTTACGTAGTTGTGGGAAGAGTTTAAAAGATTATCCTCCAATGCCTAGAGAAGACACATCATTAGTTCCTGATATATACAAAATAGTTTAATACACGACGAATTGAATTATAACAGACTATCATTAGCTGAGGAACATGTTAGATTGATGTAAACTATGACTTCAGGAGCAACGTAAAGTATATGACACAATCATGACAAGAGTTAATGAAAACAAACCCGGTGTGTTTTTTCTTTGTGGTTATGGCGGTACAGGAAGACATTTATCTGGAGGGCCATGTCAGTCGCATTATGCTCAAAAGGTGAGTTAGTTTTAACAGTTGCCTCAAGTGGGATTGCTGCATTGCTTATACCTGGCGGTATAACATCACATTCAAGGTTTTGTATTTCTCTAAATGTTGACGAGTTTTCAACATGTACTATAGTTCCTAAAATCCCTTTGGCGCTATTAATACAAAAAGCAAATCTCATTATATAGGATGAAGCACCCAATATTGATGCACAAACACTGTTTCGAAGCTGTTGATCGAACTTTAAAAGATATTCTCAAGTTTGTTGATGAAAAAAAATAAACACATTCCCTTCGGTGGAAAAGTTGTTGTTTTTGTCGGAGATTTTAGACAAATTCTACCAGTAATATCCAAAGGTACAAGGCCAAAAGTTGTTCATGCTACTATTAATTATTCGGTTCTTTGGAATTTTTGTGAAGTTTTAACATTGAGTAAAAAACATGAGGCTTCTCGGTGGTGCTTCGAGTGCAGACGTTGAACAAACAAGATTGTTTTCTGAATGAGTTTTGGGTGTTGGCGATGGAGAAATTTGAGATGACAACGACGATGATTTAGAACTTGATATTCCATCAGATTTATTGATTCCAAATTCAGGTGATCCTCTTGCTACTATCGTTGAAATCACCTATCCCAAACTTTTACAAAACATGAACGATATAACGTATTTCCAAAATAGAGCTATACTACCTCTTAACAATTCAATAGTCGACACAATAAATGATTATATCTTGGATTTAATTCCTGGTGAAGAAAAAAACATATTTGAGTTATGATACTCCACTCACACAAAATGTAGACGGTCAAACAATGGATGATGTTCATACTCCCGAATTTTTGAACACGATTTCTACGTCGGGACTTCCAAATCACAAGTTGAGACTTAAAGTTGGAGTTCCAGTTATGCTATTAAGGAATTTGAATCAAAAATTAGGATTATGCAATGGAACAAGACTTATTATTACGAGATTGATAAAACGTGCCCTTGAAGGAAAAATTATTTCAGGAAGTAATATTGATGAGAAAGTTTTCATACCTAGATTTTCTCTGACACCATCTGACGTGAGAATTCCTTTTAAATTTGAACGGAGACAATTTCTTATAATGATTTCTTTTGCGATGACTATTAATAAGAGTCAGAGACAATCTTTAAAGCATGTTGGGATATATATTTCGTCGCCAGTGATTTCACATGGTTAGTTGTATGTTGCAATTTCAAGAGTTACTTCTAGAAAATGATTAAAAATATTGATTATCGATGACGACGATGAAGATACGACTAAGACTTCGAATGTGGTCTATAAGGAAGTCTTCCGTAATATAACATAATTTTCTTTGTATGAATATTTTTCCAAATTTATTGTTGAACTATCGTTTAATCTTACTCAACTTTTTCATATACCTTACATTATTGGAATTATCATATCTTATTTAATCATTATATATCTTACAGCTAATCAGATCCGTGCACCGCACGGGTCGATGTTCTAGTTATAAGAAATTGTTAGACCATATAATATATATATATATATATATATATATATATATATATATATATATATATATATATATATATATAACAGAAAATTGAGTTAAGAGGAATTAACAACATTAATTGTCCGTTAAAACTTACCAATTGGAGCCTAAAGGAATAAGAGAAATATTCTTAATTTATGCATTAATTTTCGTTCAAAAAGAATAGACTTTTTGTTTAATAACTTGAATTTGTTTCAATAATACTGTATATGTTTTTCTTTTTTACTAAATAATTAAATGCATTTAATTATTTAGTAAAAAGAAAAACATTAAATGCATTAAATGCATTTAAATAATTAGAAAACAAAAAAAAAGAAAAAGAAAAAAACATTAAATGCATTGATTATCAAATGAATGAGAGAAGAGAATGAATGAGAGGCAAGTTATTTTGAGGAAAGAGAAAGATAAATAAGTTTGGTTTTTTCATGTTTAAGATTAATATTAATCGCTGCAAAAAATCCCACTAACAAAGTCTTGAGAATCGTATTTAGTAAAAAAAAAAAAAGGTTTTGAGAATCGTATAATCATTCTAACTATGTTGGGCCTATTCCATTCTAACTAAGTCGGGCCTTCAACTAATGGGCCTATTCCTTTTTCTTCTTCACGCCGTCGTGAAACTCGCCCTCCACAGCCATGCCGTCGTGAAAATATCCCAAAAATACAAACCCCTACCGCTCCGATTCGTATCGCGCTTCTGACTCGTTATCTCCGAAACTCAATCCTCAAATTATCAATTTCAGATTCCGGTGTGTTTCTTCTGCATTCTCAGTCGGTAGTTCCACCTGCAAACCTCGTGTCATTCAGGTTTGCCTTTTGTTTTGTTTTCCTTTGATTTTTAATTGGTGATTTTGTTTGCATATGATTCTTGATTGTAGCAAAACTATTACTAAAAATAATGTTGTGAACTAATGACTGTGTATGAATGAATTACTTGATTTTTATGGATTTTATTATGAATGTTTACTCTATTAAGCAATGTGAGTACCTTTAATTAAGATTAAATTTATAGTTTTTGGGGCTGAATTGATTATTAGGGTAAGGATGAAGGATAGTTTAGAAATCATGAGATAGAGCTTGGATAAATGGATGATAGTTTGGGCAAAGATTAATTAGTTTGTTGTTGTCAATGGTGTATGCAATGCATACTCAATTTATGAAATTAGTGTTACAAATTCTGAAACTTTAGACAACTTAAGGATATAACCTCACTCACTAGTAAAGTAGAATATTCATAACCCAAGTTATTTTTGAAGACTTAGACACTATCTATGATAGAAATTGTTCTGTTAATTGATGCTGGATTGTGAAAGTTGTGTGTGGGTTGCTTTCAGCCATCTTGCTATTTTGTCAAATCGTGATGTTTTATTGTTTCGACATGCTTTGTTATTCTCTGAGTACTCTTTATAGCTTATCCAAGGCCCTATGAAAATAGAAAATTAACTGACATTGAAGGATTACTTTTAAGGACAAAGTCACTAATTTAATTGACTGGATAATTTGGAACTATAGAAAAGAATCAGTATTAGATATAAATGTGAGGCAGATTATCCTCTAATAAGAGGAATAGTTATGCAAGTAGATATAGCGGATGCAGGTAAGTGTGGCGCCACTTACACCACTTGATAGCATACTCTACTGCTAGACAAGTTCTCTTGGGTTTACTCACGCCCTAGAAACTTGGCAGACGCATCAGATAAGAAGCATTATTATATATGACGTATACTCATGTAATATATAAGTATTGTTATTATAGCATGTTCAGAATTAGACATTTAGCTGATTAAGATTCTGATGAGGTTTAAAACAGTTTATGGTTTAGTTTAAAGGACTCACTGAGATTTAATCTCACCCTTTATAGTTGTTTTGTTTTTTTTAGATGATTTTGAAGATGATAAAAGAACCGAGTCTCAAAGATATTTATATAATTTGTCTAATTTGTATTTTGTTATATTTCTAGATTTGTGTATTACGTTGTTGTTGTGGCTGTTGTTGTAACTTAATCACTCCCTGTAATTATCCAGTACTATATATAACGCTCTGTATTGTATTCTAGTTCTAGATTATAATATGGAGTCTTACAAAAATCATATTTAAACCTTTTATTTATTTAGTGTCCGAATTGAATCGATTGAACCAATTAAACTATGACAGAAGTTCTTGCCGGTTTGATTCATGATTTGATTTTTAGAACATTGTTTTGGCACACATTTTTAAAACCTACTGACTCCATTGATAAATTCCTTCATGATTGTAACTTTGGGTTCACTTTCAGAAACTCAGGTTCAATATTTCTAATATTAATTTGACTCTGTATTTTTAATTTCTATCTAATTTTATGTGAACTATGTTGGTGTGTTGCAGAATGGCTAAGGGTTTGATATGGGCAACAGCCGAGGATTTGCAAAGGAACAGGGGCCGAGTTTTGTCCTTATATCGTCAGATATTGCGAAGCCTGAATTCTCCTTCGTTGCCACTGACCTTCGCTGCGAGAATTGCGAAGAAAACGAAGGTGCGTTCAATGTTTTGGGTGGGTTCTGATGAACGGTCTTTGCATAACATTGCTGACCTAATTGATGCTGCCGAATACTCTCTATCCTTTCTCAAAAAAGGCCAATTTCCCCCTCGTCACATCACCTGAACCACACATTCCATTTCGCTCATCGCAATTTGGTATGAAAGTTCATGCTTGCAATTATGATACTATTTGGTTGTTTATATGGAAGAAATAGGCATAAGATATGATTTGTATTTTACCATTTTGCGTTGGCCAATGTTCAAAATTGACAACGGAATACCCAATTTGGTCATTGAAATTTTAGTATTGTTATTGTCTGTGTTGGTACTATATAGACTATAAGGATGTTGAATTGGTAATTTCAAGGATGAATTTGAAATTAAAGTTCAATGTTAATGTCAAAGATGCATTGGTTCCAATATAAAGATGAACTAGATTAACATTATGAAGCTTCAGATCATTTTGTAATATTGATAATGTGGAAGACTAGGTTTATACAATGGTACAATTTCAGACACCAACTTGGATATTTTGCCCATACATATCTTATTAGCCAAATCCAATCTTTTAGAATATGTCAAACCTAAATTCTACTTATTGTATTCTTATAACAACAGTTCCTAGTTAGATCAATTAAGTTATGGATGATCGATATAGGAGGAGATTGTTATACTAATATTTTTCTTTTATTCTTGCTCTTCCAAGTGTTCTTGAGAGTTGGTTATTCTAGATTCTGTTTCATATATTCAGTTGCATGAAAGTGACTCTAACTTTTCTTCTGGGGTTTCTTTTTAGCATGGGAATGGGATTGGCAATGCTATTGTTTGATTGTGCAATGCTTTCTTATTCTTCATTGTCTTTGTGGCTTATGTTGCAGAATTTGGATTTAAATTGATTGACCGACCTTTTCCAATTTGGCTTATGATGCCAGTGTAGACTATTTATTTGATACAATAGTTCTTGTTATCTCCGGTTCAATAAAACAAATTGGTGTTTTGATAAGCATGCTTTAGATGGCTCTTTCATATGTTAAATTTTTGTAAAATATTATATCTATCTAAATACATACATTGCAGAATGTTTGTGACACTTATAATTCTTGAGGGAAGAATCAAAGCAAGGATGGGGGATCTTAGAGTCTAACTTAATACTACAAAAATGACTTATATGATGTGAGAGATGTCGAATTTTTTTCAATATACCCCCTCATGTCCAACAATATACTATTAGGTTTGATAGATGAATAATTTGTTGAGTGACTTGAATAGATAGAATCTATCTAATACCATGTTATGTATTTAAATCAGGCTTAATTCATTTTCATACAAAAACGATTTGGCTTAGAACAGGAAAATTTTCATTTTCAACTAGAAAAAGATGTATGCTCTGACATACAGAAGAGAGGAAGTGGTAATTTTATTTTTTTTCTTGGCTATTGTGTTAATCTGGTTTCTGGACTTGCTGTTTTAGGTTTGATAGTGTGGTTTGTTCTCAGCTTATTAACATTTGCTCTGGTTGATAGTGTTCCATAATAATGTAAATGACATTCTATATGGTCAACATTGTGCACTATTGCTTTCATGCAGCAAAATAAAATTAAAAAGTGAATTGAAACTATTTCAGCGGGGTTGAAGTGTCTAGGTTGATCAGCATGAATTTGTAAACACAATATAACACCGTCTTGTATAATATTCCCTCTCCTTTTTATAAGGAACACTTTAAAAAATTTACAGACCAAGAAAACACATTGTATATAGTTATTTTCATTTAATACTCTTATAAATTTAAATTTATCTCATGTATATCTTGATTTAATTACTCGTAATTCAACTAATTTACTTACTTTTAATATTCTCTCTCTCATAATAAATAAGGGCATAAGTGAAATTAAATATTTAAAAAAAAATTGGTCAAAATTTCTTATAAAAAGTTACTACTTTTTGATAAATTATTATTATTCTTCAATAATAAGTTACTACTTTTTTTTTGTCAGCAGTATCATTCTCCTCTCTTTAGATTCTCGTCGTTTCTTCTCTACCATGGCAAGGGTTTGTTGCGATTCACTCTGCTAAACGCGATTCAAGCAATAATATTGAACGTTGGGTTTGCGACTATGTTAAGCCGCCGTACTCTGCTTCCTCTCTCAAAGGGTTTGCGATCACCTCACGCCGCCACCCGCACGCTGCACACGACTTTCACCGATACATGATGCTTTCACCTCTGTTCTGTTAACCATCACCATCTTCGCTTCGCTGTCGGTTCCAATTCGTAGGGATTCTTTCTCTGTTTTTGCGATGGTGTTTAGGGGGGTTTGTGATAACAATTACGGCGCCGCGATTCCGTTTCCTCACCGCGTGTAAGCCGATGGCCCTTCTACCTCTGTTCTGTTAACCTATCCAGCAATATCCTTGTCGCCTCTTAGTTCTGCGATTTAAGGTTCTTTGTTAAGTTGTTTCCCCGTTTTTGCGATGGTGTTTCTATCACCAATCTGATTAGCGCCGTTCACAGTATTGTCTCTATCTCTCGTTAGGCTTGCAGCATAGGCAAAACATTCAAGGGGTTTTGCCAGGGTTATTGGAAATTATAGCAAGATAGCCACGGGGTCTTGCTAGGGATTTGGGGTTGTCTCCGTTGTGAGAGTTGCGTTAGTTTATCTCTCCGTTATCGTGAGAGTTGTGCATTTTTGTTTCCGTTTGCTTTGCTCCGTCTTCCTGTTTGTCACGGTGTGCTTTAATCTTCTGGCTGCGCTGCGTTTTCGAATTCGAAGAGCTGTCTGGGTTGTTGTTGCTTGTAAGTCTGTTCTGGTTTTTGTCAGGCTGTTTTGCGCTTTGTTTTCACCATGGAAGCAAATCTAGAGAACCTTAATCTAGGTGAAGAGGAGGTTTTGAATTTCGAGTTGGAGGAGAATGATACTGAACAAGATGATGTTACCTTATGTTTAGTAGGTCGGTTTGTCCATGACCGTCCTATTAAGTTCAATGTCATGAAGGTGCGATTGGCTGAGGTATGGAGGCTGGTGAAGGGTATGTCAGTAAAGGAAGCTTCACAGGGTCTGTATTTGTTCAAATTCTTTCATCCACTGGATGTTGAAGCGGTAATCAAGGGTGGGCCTTGGACTTTTGACAACTTCACACTGATTGTTGAAAGGTTGAAGGTGGGAGTTGCATTATATGATATTCTGTTATTTCATGTCAACTTTTGGGTCCAAATTCATAATGTTCCAGTAGGAATGATGATTGAGACGGTAGGGAAAGGTCTGGCAAACTATATTGGAGAATTTTTGGAGTATGATAGAAATAATAATACGAGCTTCTGGCGACAGTATATGAGGCTGAAAGTTCGGGTAGATGTTAGAAAACCATTAAAGATCGAGAAGAAGATTGCTGTGAATGGTGGTGAGGGGGGTGTTGTGAAATTCAAATATGAAAAACTCGGACTTTTTTGCTTTGTGTGTGGTATTCGTGGCCACTCAGAAGATAAGTGTGATGTTAGATATGCCATGGAGAGGGATGATGGGAGGCGAAGTTGGTCGAATGAAATTAGAGTAGATGTTCACCGTCCAGGTGGTCGTATGGACTCGCGATGGTTGCGTGAGGAAGGGAGAGGTAGGGCTGATACGTTTACTGGGAGCCAATCAAGGGGAAGTGCAACAAATTCTTCGCATTCTTCCCAATCTAATTCGGAACACCCAAGTGCACATGCTACAGATAGGGAAAGAGAACCAGGTGTTAACTCTGTGGTGCTTCATGACAACAATGACATAATATCTACCTCGTCAATGGTAGCTACTAGACGAAATTCAGTTGTTCCCACTGAACCAGTTGTTATTAGGACTGTTGATACACCGCTTTTAGCCCTCTCATCTAGTTCCACTCTGAGAGAAAGCAGACGGAATACCCCATTGTTAACTGAAGTGGTTCATTCTGAGCAGATGGAAACTCATTTAGAGAAAAAACGCAGATGTGCTGAAGGCATAACTCCAGCAGCGACAAATGAGCAACTTAACCAACATTTTTTATCGGCAGGTCCTGGCAGCTCCTAGGACTGCCGAGACTCATGATTATTCTTAGTTGGAATTGCCGGGGCTTGGGCGGTCCAAGTGCAATTCCTAATCTGTGGAAGATTGCCCGAGAACATAAGCCAGATATTTTATTTTTGTCTGAAACATTATCTCATGCTAGACACCTCGAACCTATTCGGGTCACGTTAGGTTACGATTCTTGTCTGGCCATTGATGTGGAGGGGCAGAGTGAAGGTCTGGCGGTGTTATGGAAGGATAATAGTAAATGTAGAGTTTTGAACTATACGAGAAATTTTATTAATATGTTAGTGGAGGATGAGCAGAAGGGGGAGTGGAGGTTAACATGTTATTATGGATATGCGGAGCGTAGTAGACGAAGACATGCATGGAATCTTTTGCGAGAGTTAGTTAATATGTCCCCTGTACCCTGGTGTATAATTGATGATTTTAATGATCTACTTTCACAGGAGGATAAAAAGGGCATTCACCCACATCCCAATTGGTTGTGTATGGGATTCAGACAAGCGATCAATGACTGTAATTTAATCGATATTCCTCTTGTAGGACACCCATTTACTTGGATCAAGAGTCGAGGTACACCTCATGTTATTGAAGAGCGGTTGGATAGAGCTATGGCTAGTACGAGTTGGCTGCATCTTTTTCCTGACGTAAGACTGTCTAACCTCTTGGCCTCACATTCGGATCATAGTCCAATTTTACTTCAATGCTCTCCTACCATAACAGTCCGCTTCAATGGTTCTTTTCGGTTTGAGAATAAATGGCTGAAGGAACCGAATTTGGAAGAGACGGTGATTGATGGCTGGGGTGCGAATGACTATATTGCGATAGTTGACCGTGTTGCTCATTGTGCTAACAAGCTACAAAGGTGGGGCAAAAGGAAAAGAGTCAAGTTTAAACAGGAGATTGAAGAATGTGTCCGTGAGATGGAGGCGTTGAGGGATAATCAAGGGGAGGCAGAGAGTAGGAGGTTTCAAGAATGCTCTGATAGGCATGCTACTTTACTGGTTCAGGAGGAAGGATACTGGAAGCAGCGAGCCAAGATGCATTGGCTTCAAGAAGGTGACTTGAATACTCGATTTTTTCACATGTCAGCTTCAGCTCGCAGTAAGAAGAAGAAGATTACCAAACTTGTTGATGAAGCAGGTACTGCAGTTCATACTCAAGAGGATTTATGCGAGGTAGCTAAGAATTATTTTAATACTCTTTTCAAAAATATAAGTGGTATTCATGAACCTGTGTTTAATCTTATCCAGCAAAGGGTGACAGAGGAGGATAATCATTTACTTATGGCACCCCTGACCAAAATTGAATTACAACAAGCTTTATTTCAGATGCACCCGGATAAATCACCAGGTCCTGATGGTTTCAACCCAGCTTTCTACCAAAGGTTCTGGGAACATTGTGGGGAAGATATTTTTGTAGCCGCATCTTCCTGGTTAGATAGGGGGTATTTTCCTTCTAGCCTTAATGAAACTAATATTTGTCTCATCGCTAAATGTGAGAATCCTACTTCGATGAAAGATTTGAGACCTATTTCCCTGTGTAATGTCCTCTACAAGATAGTTTCTAAAGTGCTTGCTAATAGGTTGAAGTTTTGTCTGGATAAATGTGTTTCCCAAGAGCAGTCGACTTTTGTCGAAGGTCGGTCGATCCTTGATAATGCCCTTATTGCTATTGAAGTTCTACATGCTATGAAGAGAAAGACTAGAGGATATAGAGGTGAGTTAGCATTAAAAATTGATATTAGTAAGGCCTATGACAAGGTGGAATGGGGTTTCCTTCGTGGTATGTTAGTCAAAATGGGCTTTGGAGAGAAGTGGATACAATGGATGATGATGTGTGTGAGTTCTGTTAACTATTCAGTGCTTATGAATCTTGACAAAGTTGGTCCTATTACTCCGAGAAGAGGTTTACGGCAGGGAGACCCATTGTCCCCTTATTTATTTATTCTTGTGGCGGAAGGACTGACAACTCTAATACATCAAGCTGTTAGGAAAGGAGACATTCACGGTGTACAAATTTGTCGAGGCGCCCCTGAAGTGTCTCATCTCTTGTTTGCAGATGACTGTTTCTTATTCTGCAGAGCTAATGTTGCTGAGGTGACCCAACTTTTGAGTATCCTACATACTTATGAACATGCCTCGGGTCAGGAAATTAATCTGTTTAAATCTGAAGTGTTCATTAGTCGCAATATGTCACAGGCGGCACAAGTAGATTTAGCCGGTATACTTGGTGTGCGACATGTTTTGGGCACATGTATTTATCTCGGCCTACCGTCTATGGTAGGTAGAAGTAAGAAGGCAATTTTTTCCTATATTAAAGATCGTATCTGGAAGAGGATAAATTCACGGAGAGGACGAGCCTTATCGAAAGCTGGAAAAGAGATTATGATAAAGTCAGTACTTCAAGCCATCCCGGCTTATGTTATGAGTATGTTTATCCTCCCTTCTTCTTTTATTGATGACATTGAAAAAATGATAAATGCCTTTTGGTGGGGAGGTAGTAATGGTAATAGTAAAGGTATTCATTGGTTAGCATGGGAGAGACTTGCTTGCCCCAAAGATAAAGGGGGTTTGGGCTTTCGTAATTTTGAAGCCTTTAATATGGCTATGGTAGCGAAACAAGCGTGGAACATCTTACAAAATCCAGACACGTTGGTGGCTAGACTTATTAAAGCAAGGTATTTTCCACGATCTACTTTGTTTGAGGCGTCCTTGGGCTATAATCCTAGTTTTGCATGGCGTAGTATTTGGAAAGCTAGACAAGTTCTTTTACTTAGGTGTAAGTGGAGGATTGGTGGTGGTGACAAGATACACGTCATGTCTGATCCTTGGTTACGTGGGAATGGAGAACGCTGGATTCCTTCGCCTCAACCTGAAGGAATATATAACTTATTTGTTAAGGACCTGATGATAGATAATTATAAAGCTTGGAATGTGCCTAAAATTCGCATGTTATTCCCAGTCCAAGTGGCAGAGAGGATTATTGCGACACCTCTCATTGGGTCGGTTTATGTGGATAAAATGGTTTGGGCGGAGGAACGGAATGGTTATTACTCTGTCAAATTCGGGTACAAGCTTGCTATGAAGTGTATTTTTCGTAATGATAAATACCATGTGGAAGGTAATCGGAAAGAAATATGGAAAGCGCATGCTCCGCATAAAGCGCGTCATCTTCTTTGGCGATTATGTAGGGGATGTATTCCAACGAGAAGTCGGTTATTAGAACGTCATGTTGATTGTGATGTTCATTGTCCATTATGTGAAGATGATGTACACACTTTTTTCACCTGCGTTTCTACTCAATCCAGTTGGCAAGCAGCTGGACTATCATTTGTCTTGGGTTCCGCAGCTTGTCGGCAAGGTAGTGCGACAGATAGAGTGTTTGCCTTGTGTCGGAATGAGGATTACGCTACTATAGGTAGAGTGGCCACGCTGTTATGGAGTATATGACATAACCGGAATGATAAAATTTGGAATGATAATGTTAGAAGTCCAATCCAAATTGGTCGAGCTGCGTTTGATCATTGTAACGAGTGGTTTGCAGTCCATAAGTTGTGAAGTAACAATGATCATGATGTTCCGTTTGTCAGCACCAATCGGTGGGAAAAGCCTCGTATAGGATGGTTAAAGTGCAATGTAGATGCAACATTTTTTGTCGGTGCAGGTAAGACCGCGATGAGTGCTTGTTTTCGTAATAATTCTGGTGAGTTTATGGCTGGAATTACGTAGTGGCAGCAACTGACTTTATCAACAGAGGAGGGTGAAGCATGGGCATTATTGCAAGCTATGAATGAAGCTAAGAGTAGATGATTTGAAAGCGTCCAATTTGAAAGTGACTCTCAAGTGTTGGTTGATGCTATTCATACCAAACGGCGAGGCAACTCAGAGTTTCTTTCAATCGTTAATGAAATTATCCTTGTTATGCTATCATGTGTGAACTTTGAAGTTAAGTTTATTAGGAGACAAGTGAATTCGGTTGCTCACACTTTAGCTAGGGCGGCCAATTCTTGGACTAGTTTCCATAGATTTGAGATTATTCCTTCATGTATTGAACTTTTGATAAGGCTTAATTAGTAAAATGGTCCCTTAAAGACATTTTTGGTTTCAGATTGGTCCCTTAAAAGAAAAAAAAGTCTGAATAGGTCCCTTAAAGACATCTCTGTTAATCAGTTTGGGGACCAAACTGATTAACAGAGATGTCTTTAAGGGACCTATTCAGACTTTTTTTTCTTTAAGGGACCTATTTGGACATTTTTTTCTTTAAGGGATCAATCTAAAACCAAAAATGTCTTTAAGGGACCATTTTACTAATTAAGCCTTTTGATAATTAATGAAATGCAGTAAGTTTGTTTGGTTAAAAAAAAAAAACATGGGCAATATTATTACACGACAAAACCTATTTTTATATATTTTTTTTACTAAAAACCTATTTTTATACTTGAATATGAACCCTTGTCCAATTATCCCACCTTGTGACACGTCAATATGGTGATAATAAATGTCCCCAACATTTTTATTTTTATTCATATAATAATAACCGGTGGATTCTAGGGTGAGGGCTCTATCAAGTCCTTCACCGGTGTACCATTTAATTTCACCGTTAGATCAAATGAATCTACTTGATCTAATATTTCATCACCACACTAGATCCAATTTCTTTCTCTCTATCACTTGAACTTTTTTTTTCAGTTTCTATGTTTCTCTATCTCCATTGCATACACGGTACTCTTAATGATCTTTTTGGCCATGCGAAGTTGGAATTTAGTTTCTGTGACCAACTTGCTACATATATAAAAAAACACTACAATTGTTTGATTGAATTGGTAGTTTATAAATATTGCTTCCCAACTTATTACAATTGCTTTAATTAAGTTCGAAGGATAATAAATGCTAACATGTTTCTCTTTTGGTGTCAATGTTTGGGGAAAATGAGTTCTCACTCACTGATTATAAGATGCCAGTGAGAGAGTTTGGGAAAATATGGTTTTTATTATAGAGAAAAATTTGGTGGAGTTTGTGAAATTTCACCATTGAAGTATCATGGGAGAGAAGACAGTTACAAAATTAGAGAGAGGAATACATATGATTGTGTGTGGGAATATGCAGATGTTCTAATGTTAATTTTTAATGAATCTCGACCATTAAACAAATCTGATGGTGTATTTTATCTGCCTCACCGGTGAGGGACTTAATTGAGCCCTCACCCTAGAATCCACCATAATAACTAGTATGTTAGCCCGTGCCATGCACGGGATTATTTTCTTTTTAATATTATTTATGTGTTTATTTTGATATATTATTTGGGTAATTTGCTTTAAAATTCTATGATAAAATTAAGATAGGTTTTGCATGATATAGGTTTAATGATGTTACAGGATAGTGCGAGATGAAAATTATTATTCCGTTTCCCGTTCTACACTATTAGGAGATAAATTCTTTCTCTTATCTTCATCTCTGGTACCATATAATGACCTTATAAATATAAAATAATTATAAACTCGATTCTCAAATGAAAATTTAATTAGTCAACGATCATTTTTAATAGTGAGGTATAAAGTGCTCTACATTTCTCATTCTACACCTGTTATATATATTCTCTCTCTCTCTCTCTCTCACTCTCTCTCTCTCTCTCTCTCTCTCTCTCTATTTCTATATCTCTCCCACGCGATAATTTTCATTTTTTTAATAATATTTTTTTTTTTTTTTTTTTGAAGGTTGTCTATTTCAATTTTCCTTTTATATTATTTTGAATATTGTGTATATTTTCCTTTCAATTGTTTATGAGATTGATTTAATTTAATTTACTTGAGGATGAAAATACGATATATGTTTAAAGATGTTATAGAGGCATAGTGGGCGGAAAGTACTCCCCTATTCCTTGTTCCCCGTTCAACAAAACTAAGAGATTCTCTCTCCTTCTCCCTCTCTCCCTCACATATCTATCTCTCTAGGGACTTCATCAATAAAAAATAATTGTAAATTTTATACTATTTTTCAAATAAATATTAACATACTTTGATCATTGTACCACAAAGAAACAATCTTCACACGTGAACGTCATATGAATATTTCATCCTAATAGAGAACATCATATCCTTAAAAACATTGCGAATTTTGAATTTATTTCCTCATAATATAAAAAATGAGATGTTTTTGTCCTCTCAAAATCTCCTATTTTTTGTACCTAATGAACATAGTTTTTTCTTTAACATAATTTTTTCTTTAACATAACTTATATATCCAATTAATTTAGTTGTATATATCCAACCATCCAACAAATATGTGGGAAACGAAGTGGGTTAAAGAAGTGTGTTTTTTTATGAGGAAATAAATTGAAAATTCGCAATATTTTTAAGGATATGACGTTCTCTATTATGATGAAATATTCATATGAGGAAGGGGGCTTATAATGGGTTAGATAAGATTAAATTGAATGTCACGTAAACAAACTCTCTAATTGAATGCCAACGAAGTGAGTTAGAGAAGATTTTTTTTTAATTTTTTTAATAATGGGTTAAAGAAGATTCAATTGAATGCCACATAAGCAAGCTCTCAGAAGATTCAATTGAATGTCACATAAGCAAACTCTTTAATTGAATGTCACATAAGAAATTTCTATTGAGAATGCACGAGAGAGCCCTGTGGGAATCTCCTAATGTATATAATAGAGATAGAGAATGAAATTTTTCAATCAATGACATGTAAAGATGAATTTAAATTATGAACTTTTTGTGATGCCTACCATACTCCGTCAATTTTAAACAATACATTCGCCTTTTATTTCAATTGTGCAAACTTTTAAAATTCAAATCAGGTTAATTTGATTTTATTTTGGTTAATTTATATAAAAAAACAGGTTAAAAGATTTTTTGTTTGAGTATTTTTAATTTGATTTTATTTTTTTGAATTTATATAATTTATTAGTTAAATATATTTAACAAAACAAAAATAGACACTCATATTAATATAAGCATATAAGCTCACTCATATTTTAAATTTGATTACTAAACACATAATTAGTCTTCATGCAAATAAACTATATATCAGGCAAAAGTGAATTCTAAAGCATATATATTAGAACAAAAGTTTTACGGTTAAAAGAAATCATATGTTACAATACAAAGATGCTATATGTCGCGAAACATATGCACACGACAATTTCACGAACTTTAATTTTTATACTTCTTTCCTAAATGTGAAAAATAGAACAACCATATAGAACAATCATTACTTTGTATCTTTGTAACACATAAAAATCCTCATTCCAAGCACTTTGAACCAAGTATCACTACTGCCCAGCTGATATGCTAATATGTGAAGTAAAATCATCATCTGAAGTTTTCATAGGTTTTCGACCAAAATACACAATTCTTCTAGATTGACCTTCCTCACCTTTTTTCAATTTTAATCAATTTTTTTCACATCCCTCATGCTTAATTAGTACTTAGGCTCTGATTAGTTGAACCTTGTGGTTTCTCTCTTCGAATGGTAGTTAATAAGAGATTCATGTTCCACTTTGGTTAACAATTAGAAAAAGAAAAAAAATTAGAGGTGTGAAAACATACACACTTGATATTGGAGCTTAGATGAAGCGGTTGTTAGTCCACTTTTGTCAGTAGCCATGGAAGATGCGGTCGGTGGTGAAGAAAAAATTTGAGTTAAAATTGTTGGGAAAAACCGGCATGGAGAAAATAAAAGAACGCAATCAACAACACAAGAATATAACGTGGAAACTCCAAAACCGGAGAAAAAACCACGGCTGTTGTCAAAACCGACAACCAGAAAATAAACACTATGTGAAAATTGTTACAACACATAGACTACCTTCAACCTTCCCTTGGCCCCCAATACACCCACACTCTCCAAAGAAAATACCTAACTACATCTCTCAACCCTCTAATACAAGAGTACAAGAGAAAAACAAAAAAGTCAGATATAAGCTTAAAGTGCTACTGACTGGTGCAATTATAAACAAAGAACTTAGGTCCATTATATAGCTTTGATTTCCTCCTTGCTTCACAATTCTAAGCGATGTGGGACTTTCAATAGCTATTTTTAACCTCCTTCTTCTTCTTCATTAGCAATGTGGGACTTACATTGCAATCAATCCCAACAATCTCTACCTTGATTGTAATGGTCTTCAATCTTCATTGTCTACACCGACAATCATAATTCTCATTGTCTATACCGACAAATTAAATTATCATACTCCACCATAAAGAGTATACCACTTGGAACTAAACCATCCCAAGAATTTTATTCACTTGGAACTAAACCATCCCAAGATTTTTCTTCACTTGGAACCAAGTCATCACAAGAATTTCATCTCGAAACCTCGCTGACAATTTATGGTGCAACTTCCATGTTGGCTTTCTCTGGAAGTTCATCAACCATCGAGATAACCGCGCACCTTGCATCAATGCCAACCAATGCCCGCACGCTATCATCTCACACCTTGCATCCATGTCAACCGATGCCCATGTGTCACTTGAACAACTTCAAACATCTGTGAAACCACCTTCAGGCCGACTCCAACAATTTCAGTTTAGTTACATTACCTAGTAAACCTTGTTTCACTAGTCCAACTAAACTCATGTCACTAACAAGCACCCACCCGAAGATCCACAACTTAACCAAAACATGAGAATCACCACTAGTAACAGATGCATAACCAATAATAGTGTAACTATCTAACAAGTATCTACCTACTATCTATGCATCAAAGTTCAAGAAAATACCTCGCATTGTGTTAAAAGAAACTCACCCATACCTTGAACCTTACAAGCTTTCCGTCACCAAGATGAACAACTCCACCTTCAACTAGCTCTATGGATTCAAAAGTATTTCTTCTTCAAACACATGTGATAGGAGCTTCCAAAGTCCATGACTCAACACTCCATCGATTCCCAACTTCCACTAGCGCCTCCGCATCCTCAAAATAAGTTGTTGTTTCAGACGTAACCCGAGTATTCTTAGCACCGCCTCTCCAGACTGATGTTGAGTATTATTACCACCGCATCTCCAGGCTGACCTTGTGTAACCCTGATTGCATCAACACATCCTTGACTTGATTTTCTATAAGCCAAACATCAATTTCTCTAGCCTAAACTTCACAGCGGAACTCCCTCCTCCTGAATCAAACCAAGAGCTCTGATACCAGTTGTTGGGAAAAACCGGCATAGAGAAAATATATGAACGCAATCAACAACACAAGAATATAACGTGGAAACTCCAAAATCGGAGAAAAAACCACGGCTGTTGTCAAAACCGACAACCAGAGAATAAACACTATGTGAAAATTGTTACAACACATAGACTACCCTCAACCTTCCCTTGGCCCCCAATAAAAATAACTACAAATATCATAGATAAATGCAAATCTGATATAAACATAAAATTGTTTTGAATGAAATCAGTTTTTGAACAATATAAAATATTTCAACAATAATTTAAATACCATATGAATAAAAAAACACATAGAAAATTATGTTCTATAAACATTCACCTTAGCCAACAAAATTATTTGTTGTTGGTACCTCCGCATCCATCTTGAAACACGATTATAAAGAATGAATTTAATAATTGTGATGTGCAAGGAATGAGTTATGTATATATAATAGATCATAACTTTATATAAGCTCATATCCATATATATTGGTGGCTTCTAGGGTGAGGGCTCAATTAAGTCCCTCACCGGTGAGGCATGAAAAAAATACCATCAGATTAAATCAATGGTTTAGATTTATTTTAAATAAAAATGAGAATATCTGCATATCTTCACACACAATTTTTTTCCCTATTTCTTCCTCTCTATTCTAATTTCTAACCTACCCTTTTCTCTTCCCCATATGATTCCTCTCCAAAATTTACATGAAGATGCAGAGATCTACTTGTACTGCTAACCCCAAACAAAACAGAAAAGAAACATAAGCTTTATTCAATTTCACCATGACGTGTTTGTTTTTGCCGCCAATTAGCGTCACAAGTTTGTGTTGTGCAGAAACACGTGTTTCCTTACTTTGATTGCTTAATCCAATTTATCAATTCACTCATCCACTCCAAAATATAATCAAATAATTAACCTCCTTTTCTAACTTCTTTAGTTTTGAAGAGAGAAAAAAACAAAAAACAAAAAAAAAAAAAACTCAAATTCTTCATCAATATGTCGTATACATGTATGTCCCTCTGCTTTCGCTTTCACTAAAATCCAACCACCGCAAAATAATATACTAATCACCGTCGTCACGATTTTTTTTATTTTCAGAGTCATCTTTGCACAAAATTTTGGTCGAAAGACAGAAATGGAGAAGAAACAGAGAAAATATTGTGTGCGAAAAATGTAGATGTTCTCATTTTTATTTGCAACAAATCTAGACCAATGATTTAATCTAATGGTATTTTTTTCATGCCTCACCGGTGAGGGACTTAATTGATCCCTCACCTTAGAATCCACCCATATATATATATCCGATTAATTTAGTTTTTTTTTTGTTACAAATTAATTTGTATATATCTAACAATCAATACAAAAATAAGTGAGTTACGAATATTTTTTTTTTTCTTTTGATACGATGATTTTTTTAAAAATATTTTTTTGAGAAGATTTTTTTTATTTTAAATAATGAATTAGAAAAGATTCAATTGAATGTCACGTAAACAATTTCTCTAATTAAATGACATCTAATCAATTTCTATAAGAATGTATGAGATTTATGTATATAATATAATAGAGATATTGAAAAAAAAATACACAATATAATTTTACGTCGACATATAATGAACATCTTGCATTTAGCCAAATTATATAGATATTTTAAAAATTGTTGTATTATATAACATATTAGAATAACTGTATCATATCCTGTCTCAATCCAGTGTTTGGTGACAAAACATGATATGATAAGTTAATCCTAAAACTTATTCTATCTAGTTAAAAAATAACAATTCTTTTACAAGGGTAATTTTATCATTTAAATATGTTATACATGTCAAATAACCGATTATCCCAAAACCTTAAGGTTTTAGGATAGAGTCATATCAATGGTTTTATATTATTTCTAACAATACATGTTATCATATTATTATGAGGAAATATGTATTAAAAACATTATATAATAATTATCATGTTTGCTATCCTGTGTGCACCAAACACATGATAGGATAACTGAGGATAATTGTTATCATGCTGATATCATATCATATCCTATCATGTTTTATATCATATCCTGTCACTATCCTATCCATTAAATTTTATATCCAATAAATATTTTTAATAATAATAATAATAATAATAATAATAATAATAATAATGGTAGAAGGAGAATCTTTCCTTTATACGTAACGTAACGTCTAGGCCAGGTGAATGACTTTCCCTACACAAGACTGGTTAAATCGGTCATTTGTTGAATGTAACAAAAAAACAACCAGTCATTTGTTGTTAGTTATTGTATTCGTTTAGAAGTCCAATTCTGCGATAACGATAACACTTAATAGTTAATATTGACACATAACAACCAACGAACCAAAAGGCGGTGTTATAAGTATTATTAAGCTTGCGTCAAAAAAAAAAAAAAGTATTATTAAGCTTGATAGATCGATCTCCCACCGTGCACAAGTATTATTTATCATTAGATTGTGAGGTTTTAAGTATCTTATGATGCATGCATGCATGCATCATCAACACCTTATACTATTATCTTCCTCTCTTTTTGTTTGTTGTCTCTGTCAAAGCAAGATTCACACACAACCACCATATTCTACTCCAATGTTTTATTATTGTTATTAATTTGAAATATTTAATAAGATGATCCAACAGGATATATTTAAAAACGTTTTCATAATATAATAATAATATAATATAATATCTTTTATATTATAAGCTTGTATACACAAGCAAACTCTAAACCCTAATTTGTTTTCCCTGTTTTCCCTCCATTTTATCTTGCAATTTTTATTAAAAAATAATACAATTTTGTCTTGACTAGGATTCGAACCCACAACCCTTCAATGCAAGCCAATATTTCCAACCATTATGGCAAGTATACCAATTGTGATTAAAATTATGTGCAATAATTGATAAGCACCATCAATTTTAAAAGTATATCATATCAAAATTATTGTTGACTATATTATTCATCACGAAATATTTTTATATCTTTCCTGATCAATGATTTTTTTTTCTACCGGATCATAAATTTAGAGAATAATTATCATGTGAGATTTGGAAAGTTATTATCAAACTCAATTCTACTAAATCAATTTTTTTTGCAATACAACCAAACACAACCATAGTCATGTCACTAATCACATTCATTATTTTGTTTTTAATATTGCAGATTTAATATTAACCGATGATCAATTGATATAATATGCACTAGCAGACCAATTGTGATTTAAATTATGTCCACAAAGTGTTAAGCTTCATCAACTTTCATATGAAAGATTTCATACGACAATTAAGCACCATCAATTTTCATTGCACAATTTAAACAATTAAAAACCGATAATCTCTTATATTATAAGCTTGCTAACATAAGCTAACCCTAAACCAAATTTTTTTCCCCTCATTTTCTCTTTCTTTTTATTGCAGCTTTATATTAAAAATATACAGATTTGTCATCGAACCTGCATCTCTTACTTACAATAAAACATTTCAACCGCTAAACACATGTGCTTCAATTATGAAAGAATTTAGGAATCCTAATATGTTAACCCTGTTTTTCAATAAATTTGAACGGCGAAATTAATCACAATTTTTATTTATTTATGGGTGTCTACTTAAGTTTATGTTCTTGATTACATCTTTAATTTTTTTTTTTAACCTTTAATTATCATTAATTTTTTAACCTTTAGTTATCAGCAATTTTTTTTAATAAGTAAACAAAACGATGGGGTTCAAAAATTATTTAAAAAATATATAAAATATAAAATAAGCACATAAACAAATATAGAATAATTAGTCCATGAAATTCCCTATACTACTCTTATTGAAAATGCTCTTAGAATTTTTGTATTTTATTTTTTATTGTTACATATTACACCTAATTAGACTCATGCACCGCATGGGTCAAAGTTCTAGTTAATAGTAAACGTCAATTATCATCTCCAAGCTTCTAGGCTTATGCTGTTGCAGTTTCGGTTGTTGGAATTAAATTAAATGGCTTCATTACAATTGCAGAAAATAAGTGGTTTATGATCAAACACGTACGGCCTCAGTGAAATTAAATTATATACTGATGCATAGAAAAATAAGTGGTTTATGATCAAACACGTACGGCCTCAGTACAAAATCAGTGTTCCACACTACCAATGAAAGAGTACAAAAAGGATTGTTCTACTTTTTGGTAAGTAACACTTTTATAACTCTTTTTCTTTTTTAGCAACACTTTTATAACTCTTGTTGTTAAGAGAAAGTATCTTTTTATGAATTATTATAAACTTCATAACTTGAGAAAATGTATTAAATACATTAATTAAAGATATAATTTTCTTTCAATTTATTCTTACTAGTGGCCAAACGGGCACGTTCCGTGCCCGTTTGTGTGGTCCATATTTTCTATTTTGCTAACATATATATAAATCGTAAACAATGATTTTAATAAAAATGTGATTTTTATTCAATTCAATTTTTGCGTACTTTTAGTTTCCATTTAAATAAAAAAATGTATTTTATGTGCATTGATCGACATAATAGGTAAATAAACACCTTGATGGATTTAGAAGTACTATCTCTGTCTCAAAAACGATTGAGAAAGGCTAAGAGAACGCGTCAGTACACCACATCCTGAAACTGTTCTCATAGCCTATGTCAACGTTTTTTTTTGCATTTTTTTTATACCGATGAGGGTGCATTACACAATGGCTTTTAGGCGTTGCTATAGAATGAAAATATTGTAATGAAAGAAAAATAATTTAATAATAAATTTTACTATATTTAAGAATGACTTCATGCAATTTTTCTTATTTAAAGAAGGTGTACAAAGTAAACGTTGTTGATAGCATAAGCTATATATGGTTTTAAATTGTGGTATGTATTTTCAATTGCGGTGTGATCTCAATTATGTGTACCACCACATCGTACCGCATCAGGAAGCCTATCATTCAAGCCATATGAACTCCCAAATATTCTCTTCTATTCCACGTTTTTTGAAAAAATGAAACACTTTATCCTATCCTCTTAAAAATTGTAAGCACATTACCTATAATGAAAACTGAAAAACTAAAAAGAAAAAAGATCACAGTTTGACCATCCTTTTTATATTCTCATTGTTGTATTTGTTCTTGACTCTTGGCTTCAATGATGAACTTAAACAAAGCCACCAGAAAAGAAGAAAAAAATTTATATTCTTAATTTATGAACCAATCTTGAAAAAACAAAAAAATAAATAAATACAGAAGAAAAATAAAAGTAGTAAAGTACACAAAAAGCAAAACACTATTTCTAAACTTTTTTTTAATGTGTTATTTTTACAATTTTATGTTTATATTGTAGTATTTTCTTTGCCACGTTTAGTCTGGAACTCTTATTTATCATGATGACCACATTAACTTTCACTGTGTGATGATATCATGTTCCTTTGGAACTGCATATAATATTTAATATTGGTTAAATTTAATATGTGTCCTTAATACACTTGTTAATGTACTATAGATAGATAGATAGTAATTTTATGTTAAAAATGTGTATTTTATCCTATTAGAAGTCAAAAATTATTTTGTTCAAGATATAATTACTATTTAAAATTACTACTGTAAAAAAAATTACTATTTAAAATAACTTAAGGGCACATGTTAACATGACCTTTAAGATTTTAGGAAAAATTGTAGAATAATCAAAGTTCAACTTTTAAAATTAATACATACATTATTGCTTCAAAAAAAAAAATTAATAGATACATGAAGTTTCAAATAAAATTGTATATGTACTTTGACCATTGGCAATCATTAATTACAATCGATTTGCATTCCACTTAGTATGTGTAGCCTTCAACATTTAGGGTTGCCTTTCACATATCTTCAAGAGGACATGAATGAACAAATTCAAACACAATTGATTTCAATTAAAAAACAATTGAACAAATTACTAATGATAACTAAAATACTGTAATATAGTTGAATTTTCTTTTGCTGCACTCTCGACATATGCTACTCCGACGACGTACCCTTAGAGTTTAGGTGTTCAAAATACCATAGTATATTTGACACAATTGAACAAAATTAGTGTCCATATTACGGAGTTTTGGTCCACATGTAATCACAAATAGGTAAATATGCACAAATGAAATTAATTTTTAAAAAGAGAGTCTTCAAAATGAAAACCTGAAACAATTTAGAAGAATGATGAAAACCTGCAGAAAGAAAGGAAAAGATAAAATGATGATGGTTTTTTATTCTCACACCAAATGTATGTATTGCTATTGGAATGCATGATCAAAGAAGAAAAAAATGCATATAAAGTAAAAGTAAAATAAAAGAAAAGATTATTTTAACCTTATCATCCATATTGATCATGTAATTAACCTAATTACCTATTTTTAAACTTGAGAATTACCCAAATAATTCAAATAGAAGATTCCAACATCTTAATTAGGTTCCGTACACGATCTAAATTGAAACATATATGAGAACTCTCTCTAATAATGCACCATGCATATATCACAGGTCATGATATCACCACCATACCAAATGTACAAAAATGCAATATTATGTAATAACACTGATACAAATTAAATGAAGCATCCCAAATATACACATTTTCTTTAAAAGAGATAGAAACGAAAAACTTATTGAAGTGTTCGATAGAATTATAATTGAAAACAAACTCATTAATAAAGAAAGAATATATAGAACCTGATAAATCATACGCTCTTTATTTAAATTAATAAAGAAAGTGTTCTATAACATGTACTAAACTATCAAACCTATAGATAGATATATAAAAACTAAATTTAAATTGACCATTGTTGAACCAACAATATATCTCATCGATCTGCACCTATTATTTCATATTTTCTCCTATTGTATCTCTTCTTCTTCTTCTTCTTCTTCTTCAATTTATTTTTCTTAGAGACACAACCATTTATTTCTCTCAATGTTTACTCCATTGGGGTATCTATGAATTAAAATCAAGAATAGAGATTAATAATGAAATTGATTAACAAACAATAAGAAAAATAAATAAAGAATAGACATTACTATATAACTGTTAAAAAAAAAAACTATATGAAATAACATGAGAATCCATCAATGTTCATCAATTATCCTTGCCAATTAAACTTATTAATTAAATCTTTATCCATCACCACGTCTCTCTTCCAATTTTAACCCATGCCTTTAAGAAAAAACAGAAACATAAAAAAATTAAGAATGAATGTGAGAGATGGGTATTAAGAATGAAAAAACTTGAATCGATGATCATTGAATCATCTTACATAAAATGTGAAAAAATAAAGAACACTACAAAAAATTGTTAAGTGGCGGTTGGAAGATAAAAAAAGAAATTGAAGGGAAGTTATAATTATTTTTGTCATGGCATAGATGTAATTGTTATGAAGGGTATTTTTGGAAGAAAAATAGGCTACACCAAATTTGGAGTTTTCCCTTTATTATTGTTATAGAAGATAAATTATAAACAATCCATATAAATTGTAAACTACCATTGAACCATATTTAGAGAAGATGTTAACAAAAAATTTAAGGAATGATAAATGCAAACACAAATTAATGACATCTATACAAAAATAATTTTTTTATTTAAAAAAATGCAAGAAAGAATATGATTTAATCAATTAATCGATGTATGTAATCAAGTGATTTCTTGACAAAAATAAAAATAAGTACAGAAATTAAGTGATTCATACTTTATTGCTCGCAATAGATTAGAATTTTAAAGTTTTCTTTGACAAATTTAAATGAATTTGTTTTGATGAAAAATAAATAAGAGAAACACATGCATATTTGGTATGAATATACAATTTCCTTTTCAATTAAAGGGGGATGTTTCCATGAGTTACATTGTAGTAAAGGGTGTGTACATTCCTTTCGTTGCATGTGTAGTAACCTTTTGTATCATTAATTTTTGTTGTCAAAGATCTTGTGCAATGTAATACCATTCATCCACACTTGAAACTCCCTATAGAACCATGGTAGACAAAACATCAACAAAACACATTAAAAATTAACAAAAGAGCTAGATAAAATATTGGTTTTTTTTAATGGGAAAGGTTAAAACTCAATAGCAAATTGAGGTTGGGATTCTCCGGTGGCAAGCAAAGACTGCTCTAATTTTCCATTCATTTCACACTCTCATCATCTTATTTCTTTCTTTTTTTGACTTTTCTCTTAAAATAATTTTTTGGTAAAAAAAACAATTTGAATAAAGTTTTGGAAAAGATAGAGAAGATATAGTGTGTGTCCATGTTTTCTATGAATAAACTTTTGGTAAAAAAAAACAATTTGAATAAGTTTTTAACTATGAATCTCCACGTCATTTGAACAAAAATTGCAAAAAAATAAAAAATGCAAAAACAATGACATTGAAGTGAATATGTATAGAAGAATAACATAGAAAAAATGTAAAATCAATGAAACATATCAATCAAAAATGTAACAAAGCAATTTATTTTGATACGATTACGTACTATTTTATTCCGTCAATTTCTTTTGGCAACAGCAATGCATGAAAGTTAGTTTGGAGGAAGATAACTATATCTGTGTTTATTAAGTTTTCTTCTAAAAATTCTGTAAAAAATAAAATAAAATTACGAAAACAAAGTCACATAAGTGCATCGTGAACAAATTCACATAAATAGTTAAGAAATAAAAAATTTAACATAGTTATTTACTTCAATCTTTATCTATGATTTGAAACATGACCATACAATATGCCTACAAAACAATTAAAAAAAATGTTAAATGCATAGACAATGACATGACATCTAAACAAAAGGAAAAAGAAAAACTTTGAAATAAAAATTGATTGCTTGCAAGTAAGTGATATCTTATGGTTTCCTTTGAGAAAGTAAATTAAATTTGTTTCGATGAAAAGAAAGGGGAAAAAAAAGAGCACATACCAATTGCTTATACATTGCAGCGCATGTACCCTTGTCGTGAAGCAAAATTGATATTAGAGAAACATGAAAAAGAGAGGAAGAGAAACATAATTGATAATGTATCAGTTATATTGAAGTTTGTGTTGAAGATATACAATGGGTTAAAGATAATAGAGAGAAAGTGATATGAAAAAAAAACTACCAATGAAATAGTAAGTTGAAAGGAAGTTAAATTTTTTTAAAAAAAAAAAAAACTGAAAAAGGGTATATTTGGAAGAAAAAAAGGCTACACCAAAACAATGTTTTCCCTTTATTATTGTTATAGATAATTTCACTTGGCATTTCCTATTTAAAATAGATAAATTTATTTAAATAATTTATCCAAATTATTGTTGGCAGTTGGCATCTTTAAAGTTTAAACACTAGAGACCACATGATCCATCTCTTTAAAAGACGACCCATCCCTGATATTTTTTTTTGGTGAATGACCCATATCTCTGATATTATTAACAATACTTCTTCCGTCTGATGAGTCCCATCTCATCATTTATACAAGGTTAAATATCTTTTTGATCATATAATTTTTCAGAATTTTTATTTTAGTTCTTGAAGAATTTTTTCACACTTTTTAGTCTTGAAGTTTTTTCCGTCAATGTTTTTAGTTCCTACTTTTCATTCAACTCGTGCATACTTTCACATTTTTGAATGATTTTTTGTATTCATATTTATAATATTATAAGAACATCTCCGATAAAAATTTAGAATTTTTTAACATAAGATGAATTATTTATGAATTTTTATGTACAAAAAACTAAAAAATTCATATTTAATTCATCTTTTGTTAAAAAAATTTAAACTTTTGCAACAAAAATTCATATAATGTACTAAACATGACCGCAGAAAAAAATTTAAAATTTAAAATTGTATGTACACCTAATAGTTGAGTCTAATTTAACCGTTATTAGACAAACTTATGAAGTGAAAACTATCTATTCTTAAAATGTATTTTTAAACCTCATCTCATCAAATGTAAGCATGGGAGCCTTTTAAGTTGCAACCATCCTTAATTAATTCACAACAAGAAATTAAACTTATCCGCTACTATAAGTACTTAGAGACAAGTATTCAATCTTTATATATTCATTCACAAGTTAATTAGAGTCTCTACATCCTACTAACACGGTGCACAGTATATAATCGATGGACAACTTAGAAGATGTAACACAGCCAGTAAGTCCAAGTGGACAGTACTTCAACACACCACCCTTATGTGCATATGTTTTTGGATTTTTGGAATCAGAAATTCCAATTGATGACTCTCAAACTATGTATTTGTTCCAACATGTCTTCTTACCTATCAATCCACGTTTCTCCTCCATAATGGTACATTTTATATATATATATATTTACAAATTTCTATTTACAAATTTTTCATATGATAAATATTAACTTGTACTTGTATGTAGGTGAAAGACAAAGATGAGAAAATGAAATGGAAAAAAGTAGAGGTGGATCCTAAGGATCATATAAAGGTTCCAATATTCCCCCAAAATGAATCAAATGAACTCTATGATCAATATTTTGATGATTATGTGTCAAAGATATTAATGGAAAGGACACCACAAGACAAACCCCTTTGGGAAATTCATTTGATTAAATATCCAACAACCAATGCTGAAGGCACTTTAATATTCAAACTTCATCATGCACTTGGTGATGGTTACTCTTTAATGGGTGCTCTTCTTTCTTGTCTTCAAAGAGCTGATGACCCTTCTCTCCCTTTGTCTTTTCCTAACCGTAAATCATCACAATTGTTACCTTCTAAGAAAAGTTTTTTGATGAAGTTTCCTTCAACCATATTGTCCTTTTTCAATTCTTTCTCTGATTTTGGTTGGAGTGTAATCAAAAGTTCAATAATTAAAGATGATAAAACACCTATATGGAATAGTGAGGAAGGTCTAGAGTTTCAACCTTCTGTACTATCAAACCTATCTTTCTCTCTTGATGAAATCAAAACTATCAAGTCTAAGCTTGGAGTGGTATGGTTAATTTATATATGTATACAATTTGAAAATTAAATCATCTATAGCCAAAATTGAATCCTCTGTGGTCGACAATTTCAAGGCATTCACATATTTGGGACATCTACGGCCATTTGATTTTGATCAAACGGCTCATAAAAAAAACTTATTTTTAAAATTTTAATTTCAAAATACCGATCTTTAATTTGAACGGTCTAGTTTTGATTGAACAACTATTGATGTCCTAAATATATGGATTAGTCACTGCTGGAAATCATGATCTTCTACCACCACCATCTATATAGAATATATAATTTCATCTTTGTTTTTTTTTTTTTTTTTTTTAAATTGTGATACTATATATAATTTCATCAAATTAAGCTAAATTAGTTATAACTTTTGCAGACGATAAATGATGTGATTACTGGGATAATTTTCTATGGGATTAGGTTATACATGCAAGAGATTGATAATAAGACAAGAACATCAAATTCTACGGGATTGGTGTTGCTTAGTACTAGAAATATTGGAAATTACCAATCAATTCAAGATATGACGAAGCCAAATTCAAAATCTCCATGGGGGAATCATATTTCTTTCTTGCATGTATCTATCCCCAAATTAAGCACGGCCGGTCTATCTAACCCCTTAGAATTTGTTTGGGAAGCACAAAAGATAATAAAGAGAAAGAGAAATACTTTCACTGTTTATCTTATTGAATGGCTTTTGGATATGGAGTTAAAATTAAGAGGACACGAGGTGAGTATTTATGTAAATTTGTTTTTAGAAGTAACTTTACCGACTCCACATATTTCGGAAGTACACGTTTAAAATTATTGATTTGCCCAAAAATACATATTTGGACAAAACTAATTAATTTTTGACTTTTTACAGATGTGTATATCCGAAGTGATTTGGGGTAGGAAAAGTTCCTACCTAGTTCTTTTATTTGTATCATGACATGAAAATGCTTGAACTATTAACATGTGTTGTAGGCGGTTGCTAAACATATCTATGGTACATTGAGAAATTCAAGTGTCGTCATATCTAACTTGATTGGCCCTGTGGAGCCTATGGCTTTGGCAAACCATCCGGTGAAAGGCTTGTATTTTACGATGACCGGTGGACCTGAGGTAACTATGAAGCTTTCTCTTCCATCGTTCTCTTATTTTCTGAAATTTTATTTTTGCCCCACTGAATAAAGTTCTGATCATAGATTCCGAATTTTTTAACCGCGTTTTAACGGAACGTGTTGTTATGTACTTTTCTGAAAACTAAAAAAAGTTCGAAATTTACATTCCGAACTTTATTTCCAAAGGCAAAAATAGAATTTTAGGAGATACGAAAATGATAGGAGCTAAAGAGAAAAATTCGGTAACTATTATCTTTATATTTCCAATATAAATAATTTTTATACAAGCATTTGTCGATCACTAAAATTACACATATAGTTAGTCGGTTGGTTATAATTAGTTGATAATGAAAGTTTTTCATATTGACATTGTATCGAAATTATATCACATACTATGTATTAAACTTTGACATACATATTTACTCTTTCATGTTTATTTTAGGTTTTAATTTAGTCACTTATGTTTAAAAAGTTTCAATTTGGTCCCTTATGTTATTGATTTCAACATAAGTTGACCCTTTTCGTTAAATTTTGAGTTAATTTTTTCTAATTTTTTGTTAAATTTTGAGTTAATTTCTTCTAAAACTTTCACAAAGTACTATCCTAAGTGGTTCATGTACGCAAATTCATTAGACAAGTCGACGATTTAAACAAAAATTTGACAAAAATGATCAACTTAAAACTTTTTAAACATAAGGAACCAAATTAAAACCTAAAATAAACATAAAGAAACAAATATGCGATTAAGCCTTAAACTTTTCATAACTACTTTTTTGAAAGGAATACAAATGTAAGGATTCCCACATTGGTTAACATGGACTAAATGACGATAATGTGGAATTATGTGCACATATATAATATGCCAAATGCTAGTTATTTTAAATTGAAGCACCTTTCCAATTTATCATGTTTATAAAAAAATGTTAGTCAACTTTAGTGATTTTACAAATATAATTTTTTTATAAATATGTTTCCATAACAAGATATGATCCTTTTTGGTTGCAGAGTATAAATATTGCAGTTATGAGCTATACAAAAACATTAAGAATTACTTTGAAAACACATAAAGGCTTTATTGATGAACAGAAGTTCAAGTTGTGCATGGTAAGGGCTTTTGAGGACATATCCAAGGTAGCAATGGAGATTCCCAGCAAAACAAAGATTAATTAAACTTATGTATGAAGAAAGAGAGAGTCAAGTGATAGTTTCAAGGTAGCAATGGTAAGAGCTTTTGAGGACATATCCAAGGTAGCAATGGAGCTTTTAGGTTTAATGTTTAATGTTTTATATTTTATATTTTTTTTGTCAGGATTGTAATATTTTGTATTATTATTTGTATTAGTAACATTAAATTTATATCTTATCTCATGATTGTAATGGAGGCTCACTCTCTCACTCTCACGAAGCCCTAATCATCCTCATTCACTGAATCGTTCTCCCTCTCACGACACTTCAATTCCTCTCAATGAACCGAAGCGCATCCGACCATAATTCTTTCGGCGACCAAATCATAATGTGTTATAATTTGTTGTTTATTTGTATAATAAATATAAATAATTATTACAATGTTCTTTGCAAAAGACACTTTTACCAAATGATGATATTTGATTAAAAATAAGAATTATCAATACGATTGTTAACTACTAAATATTGTAATCAATATTATGTATGTGTCTCAATTAATTTCTACATAAAAGTCTCTCATTTTATGGATCAGTGTGATAATATTTGTTAGGATACAAACGAGAAACTTAAAAAACTCTAAATGTATTTGACCTACTTTATTTATTTTTTTAATAAATAAACAATTTGACTATGAGTTTAACTAATTGAACCATTTGAACCTTGATCCGGAGGTCTCGTCGGTTCAACTACCAATCCGATTCTTAAAAGATCATTTGCACTTCAACCTTATTCAATTATGCAAGAATCTGAGTTTGACTAGTGTATTCAGCATTTGATTTTAGTACATTGCATAAATAGATTATTATATGAGAAATTTTACAAGTATGTAATTTCACTAAGGTGACTTATCCTGTTGTCATTAGTTTATATTAATTAATATTAATCGTCGCAAACCCTAACATTTCAGTTTCATCTTCTTCCCCAAATCCAAACCCTAACCCTAGAGTCGATTCCAATCATCCCTACCACTTTCACTCACAATTATCTCATCGCAATTTCCCTCATCCCTTCCGCTTTATTCCTCCTTGACCTCGGTAGCTCCACCATCTCCGCCAAACTCATCGTCGGTCTCATGATCCCATACATTCTTGATTCTCTCAATTTCAAACCCGCTTCCTTCTTCTCTCAATTTTAAGCGACTTGACGATTTTGGCTTTGTGGTAGGTAAAGTTATATATAGTATTAAATAAATAAAGGGGGCAGTGACAGAGAAAGATGATGCTGACGAAGATGAAGACGAGCGCAGTGACGGAGCCAGAAATTTTATATAGAGGGGGAATCAAATAAATAAATAAATTTATAGTATTCAATACGAAATATATTTTGTCAAAAAAAAAAAAAAACCAGAGAATATATTATATTATATTTTTGAGAAGCATAAATATATATTATAAATGTTCTCTAAGATCTAGTATATAAGTAACTAAGCAATGTTTCATTACTATTTAACTAAACAATATATCTATCTATAATTTCAAAAAAAAAAAAAGTAACTAAACAATTATTTAATTAACTAAAAAAGTAACTAAACAATATATCTATCTATAATGTCACCTACAATATATCTAACTAAATTCGCAATACAATATATCTATCTATAATGTCACCTACAATATATCTAACTAAAAAGATGCGAATTTAGTTAGATATATTGTTTTTAAACATGGAAAAAAAATTCGGTTTATATAAACCGAAATAACATATACCCCCAAAAATAAGGAAAATTTATGTGAAAATTTGTGTAGAGCTACCTGTGGTAAATTTATCATATCTCTCTGAATATAGGTCGTATGCTAATGATTTTTAATCCAGTGTAAAGAAGACAAAATTTACTACAAGATTGACACCGGAATTATTAAATTTCATTAAGTATAGTATGAGAAAATCTACCTACAAGTTTGAGAAAAGTTTCTGCAAAATGTTGTAGAGATACATGTGGTAAATTTATCATAGCTCTCTGAATATAAGTCGTATGCTAATAATTTTTAATCCAGTGTAAAGAAGACAAAATTTACTACAAGATTGACACTGGAATTGTTAAATTTCATTAAGTATAATATGAGAAAATCTACCTACAAGTTTGAGAAAAGTTTATGCTCTGTTTCTGTACCAGTACCTATTATTTCGTCAAACTTAACCAACTGGATAGTTAACCCTCAAAAAAAAAAATTATATTTGTATTCTTGACACCCTAAGCTTTCCAACGAGTGGTCATTTACTCAAATCGGACATCGTTTAGTATTTCAAATAAATTGTGGAAGTTGAGGGTCTCATGTAGAATTTATGCAGGAAAGCTGGAAAAAAATTTGGAACACAATATTTCGGTTTATATAAACCGAATTTTTTTAGCATGACAAAAAAATTCGGTTCGTATAAACCGAAGTACCCCCAAGGGCAAAAACGAAAATTCAGGGGATAGAAAAGAAATGAGGGGGTCGGGAGAGAAACCATCATGTTGAAGTATTTTCATGATTGGGCCTTATAATTTGCAAAGGATGTGACTCTCGTTGTTCACGTTCTTTGTTTTCCCTTTTCATTATTATTAGGCTTAAATGCAGTTTTGGCCCCCCAAGTTTCACAATTGCTTGATTTTGGTCCCCCACATTTTAATTGCTTGATTTTAACCCCCTAAGTTTCACAATTGCTTGATTTTAGCCCTCCAAGTTTCAATTGCTCGATTTTATCCCCCCAAGTTTACCCCCTTTTGCATTTGCTAGCCCCCCGTTGAATATTTTGATTAAAAATTGGTTATGTGACATTTTAAAATTAAATAAGTATTTAAAAATAAATAAATAAATTACAAATTGTTTTTTACAAACTAAATTATAATTTTTATTTTATTATATGTAGTTTGTAAAATAATTTTGTTATATAAAAAAGTAAAAAAAAACATTTTATGAATTATTTTTTAAAAACTTTGTAAACTTTTTTTTAAATAAAAAATAATTATTAAACTTTTTATTAAAAAAACAATTTTTAATACATTTTTATAAAAGCAAATATTATTATTTTTTAATTAAAACATATTTTTAATTTTTTTAAAATGTCACATAAGCAATTTATAGTCAAAAAAATCAACGGGGGCTAGCAAATGCAAAAGGGGGTAAACTTGGAGGGCCAAAATCGAGCAATTGAAACTTAGAGGACTAAAATCAAGCAATTGTGAAACTTAGAGGGTTAAAATCAAGCAATTGAAATGTGGAGGGCCAAAATCAAGCAATTGTAAAACTTGAGGGGCCAAAACTGTATTTAAGCCTTATTATTATTATTATTATTATTATTATTATTATTATTATTATTATTATTATTTATGTGATTTTGACCATAAGTTCTGTTCAGTTTCGAATCGTTGAAATTTCTCATGGTGTCATGTTGATTTTGCTTCTGTTCTTTTAGATTGATTTCGTATTGTTGAAATTTCTCATGTGTTCATGTTGATTTTGCTATATGTTTGGTTAAATGTTATTATTCCATAATGTTGTGGCTTCTCATAGTTTGAGACACAAGTGTGTTAAATTGATTTCAGTTTTCTTAATTTTATGGGCCGATATACATGCTTAAAATTTATATCGCCATTTTCAATAACTGAGTTATATTTTGTGAGTTATATTTTGTACTGAGATATACTTATACTTTGATATATATATATATATATATATATATATATATATATATATATATATATATATATATATATATATATATATATATATATATATAGAGGAGAGATCAAATTACACCAGTGTAATTTTAATAAAAGTTACACTCGTTAATATCCTTTGATTTTATTTTGATTTAATGGCTATTAAGAGTCAATTATAAACTCACATTACTCTATTAAAAAATTAAAAAATTTCCTTTGTTATTTTCTTACCTTCCTTATTTGCTGCAATCTCTTTTAGAATGTTAGTATAACTTTATGATTTCTTATATAATTTAAAGACATCAGCATTCCGATTTTTCTTTGAACAACTTTTTTTTTTTGAAATCAAATACTCCAGTGCAATAAAAACATGAATAAAGCAAATTTTAGATTTAAAATTTTCAACCCATTGTTCATTGATCTTTTAACAATTTATCCTTCAAAGAGTTTAATCATAAAATCTAAACACGAGGCACAATTAACAATTAACACAAACTAAAAGACCCATTTTTAATTTCAAATGTCTCAAGCAAAGTAAGAAAAAGACCCCATTTTTAATTTCAAATGTCTCGATCAAAGTAAGAATATGTCGTTCAACACATAATAGTTTCATCGTGGGATTGGTATCAAATGGAACATCCGACTGAATTTAGGGGTGGATATCACCGCCCATAAAAAAACATGGCAAATAAGGAAGGTAAGAAAATAACAAAGGAAATTTTTTAATTTATTAATAGAATCATGTGAGTCTATAATCAACTTTTAATAGCCACTAGATCGAAATAAAATCAATAGATATTTATGAGTGTAACTTTATTAAAATTACACTGGTGTAATTTGATCCCTCCCCATATATATATTTTATGTTCTTCATATAGGAGTCAGGGTTTCAGACAAGTAACTTGAAGAACATGATTGAACAGATTGTTGCCAAGGACTTTCTAATAAGTCATTTCTCAAATGCTTCCTTAAGCTTATGTTATGCTTCATATGCACGTGTCTGTATTTATTTCACTTTCCCTCTTTATTTGTGCAAGATTCTCTTGAATACCCTTTTCTATATGCTCATATCTTTAGTTCAGTTGCGAAATTCTCCTCCGTGGTAACTATTTTTTGTCCTATTTTCTTTTCTCAGATAGTTACTCCTCTGTCAAACTTTTAATTTCTCTTAATTTACAGATAAGCAATGAAGTACTAGAGCACTCTCTTGATGCTGCACTGAAGGCAATTACAATGAATGTGTAAGCAAACACGTGTCAATTTGTATTCTTTGTACATCAAGCTTTCTTATAACTTTTAATCTAACCTCCCACATGTAAAAATAGGTGCCTGCAGGGCACTTGTCAGCTTCTACCTAAAGCAAAGAAAGAAATTGTCCAACCACAGTTATTCGCTTTATTTGCATATGGTTTCCAAGAATCAGATGAAACCTTGCATATGGTACTTAAAACGTTGCAAGAAGCGGTTTAGGAATATCTTTCTCTAGTGTGTGTATTTCTGGTCTAGTCATACTTCCACATCCAAATCCAACGTGCTTATCTCCAATTTCATCTCCTCTCCCAAATCCAAATCAAACCTGCAATGATTGAGTAACTAAAACACAAAGTTGTTATGGTGGCTTTCGAGGAGGGAGAGATTAAAAAGTGGTGGATGGGATTGGAGACGATCAATTGGAGAGGAATTTGCAACGCGAGTTGTTGGTTCACCAGCACAGCACTGCCTCTTCCATTTCTGGCGTACAGAGACATTATTCAATCTATTTTTATATACCTAGACTTTTTTTGTTTGTTTTCGAAATATTAATTATTTCATTATATTCACAAGTTAGTGTCGATCTAGTGGCAACTTTGAGGCTAGGTTAGTGTCTTTGGCTCTGAGGGATGCCTTTTTGTTTTTGGAATTAGGAGGTGGACCTCTCTTAGGCGGTGTTTGTTTTGGTGTTTATTTTTGACGTTTCGCATATATACGGCACCCTGGTATGTAGTTACTTTTTACCTGTCTTTGTTTGTCTTGTGCAGAGACCTGAATAATAATATATTTGCTGTTAAAAAAAATAGAGGCTTTACTTTCTAACATGGTGCATAATATAATCAATGGGCAACTTAGAATATATAACACAGCCAGTAAGTCCAAGTGGACAATGTTGTAAAAAATTAGACATAATGACAATAATAGATCACATATAAATTAATAATTGAACAAATATAAATCAGAGTAAAACAAAAGAGAGATCATAGGAACTTATTTTTGTTTGTGTTGTAATTGATGTCAGCACTACCGCGTAAAACAAAAGAGAGATCATAGGTTCTTCTCAGATATAGATTATATCCAAGGAAACAGAACTAGGAAGAATTAATTTAGAAGAGGTTGATGTTAAACTCAGAGACAATAAGTGAGAATTTTGTTCTCCATAATATTTTTCTGTCATCCGCACTATTGCTCCTCTAATATGCATATATATGGTCAAGTGGATTTAAAGGAAACTAAAAGTTCCTATTATTAAGACAACAAAGAGATTAACATTGAGTAGTGGTTCCTATTCATTAGGAAATAAAATTAAGATGCCTTTGACCCAAGGAAAACAAAGACAACGTGCAATTGATCAATACATGCACAATCACTTTTGAAATATATAATTATTATTATAATAAAAATTGTTCTGGGCCGAGCACAGATGCTCGGGCAGAGGAGGATGTCGAACAATAATGTCCCGAGCTAGCCTACCACGAAGAGCCCGCGAGCCTTGCTCGACTCTCCAACTGTCTGATACTCTCACGTATCGTAACGGCCGTAAACCGGAATGATGAGCATTTACTGCACATCAAGGCCTCCAAACTATTTTCCGGCAGCCACTTGATGGCCATTAATGCCATCAAGGGCCTTGGCCCTGTGCTGGGGGCTATATATATGTGACTCAACTCCATTCACAAGGTACGCATATTTTTAGCTAAGAAAACCTTCACTCCACACCAAAACTGACTTGAGCGTCAGAGTGCTTGCAGGTACACAACCCCCCTCCGCTTCAACAGGGGCCTTGCAAACGTCAAACGCCGGCGCGATCGCACACTTCTGGTCAAGCACGATCAGTGGCGCCGTCTGTGGGGATCTAGTTTCCCTGTTTTTCCAAACCAAAACAAAAAACTTCCATAAAAAACAACCACTTTGCGATCAATGGCTGGCGTCAACAACCACCAGGTTCTGGAGCATATGGCGGAGAACAACGTCCATCCAATGGACTATGCACCATACCACCCCCAAGACGGGCAAATGGCATCCGTAAAGGAAGATAGCCAAGGAGGGCAAAACATGAATGATGAGCCCTACAACCCTGATGAACCACAGATCCCTGTGGCTACCCCGCCACAAGCGACTCCGGCAATGGCTATTCCTCCGGGCGCTCCCATGCAGGACATTATGGCTGCGTTGGTCAACGCAATCAATCGCCAGTCGGACATGATCCTGCAACAGAACCTCGAGCAGCACAACAGAAGGCTCGAATCCCAAAGCCGTCGAATAGACGCGATTGTTGAGTCAAGAGTGACGGTGCTAGCCCGTCGAGCTCAACGCTCACCTACTCCTAGGACGGTGCAAGCCCGTCGAGCTCAACGCTCACCTACACCTGTGAGAAGCAGAAGTTTTTCTAGGTCGCGGTCACCACCTCCTCGTAGAAGGACGGAAAGGGTGAGCCCAAGGAGAAACGAGGAATCATCTCGAAACTCCTCGAGGAGACGCTCCCCAAGAAGGGACAATCCTCCTCGCCAACAGAGGCACTGATCCCCGGCAGAAAGGGATAGCCACTAAGGTCCCCTCTCCCGTAGGATTCGAGAACTCCCTCTGTCGGTCGGGCTTGAAAAACCACCGGTAATGGATACTTACGATGGCTCGACAGACCCAGACGAGCACATCGAAAACTTAGAAGCTCTCCTCGAGTACAGGAATGTACAAGGCTCTATCAAGTGCAAGCTGTTTCCCACTACCTTGAGGAAAGGCGCGATGGCTTGGTATATGAGCTTGGCTCCGGGATCCATCGATTCTTGGTCGGATATCTGCGCTCGATTCCGAGCACACTTCACATCTTCGAGACGTCATCTGAAGACAGAAGCAACACTCGAGGCCATCGTTCAGGGCGAAACTGAGCCCCTCAGGTCCTACCTCGAACGTTTCAACAAAGCATCCGTCGAGGTGAAAGTCGAAGAGAGCATGAAGTTGTACCTCCTCGATAGGGGACTTCGTCGAGACAACGATTTTGCCAAAGCTGTTGGCATCGAAGAACCAAAGACGCTGGACGCTTTCTTCGAAAAGGCGCAAAAATACATCGCCTACGAGGAAAAGCAAAAAGCCATAGACCTGAGAAGACCTAAAGGTTATGAGATATCCGAAGAGGAAGTCGATCATACAACCCATTTAAAAAAGGTGTTCGACCAGGCGAGAAAGTATAACATGAGGTTTAATCCCGAAAAATGCACGTTCGGCGTAAAAGTTGGGAAATTCCTTGGGTTTTATTTAACCGAAAGAGGAATCGAAGCAAACCCCGATAAGTGTAGAGCATTCTTCGAATTCCCTACACCGGACTCGAAAAAATCGATCGAATCACTAAACGGGATGCTCACCGCCTTATCTCACTTCGTCACGAAATCCGCTCAACACGCGCTACAAAGGAATCTACATTCGAATAGACAAAGGAATGTGAGGATGCACTACAACACTTAAAACGAGCATTATCCGAACCTCCAGTCCTAACACGACCACGCGAGGGAGAAACCTTATACCTTTATTTGGCCGTAGCATCGGAGGCCATTAGCGCCGTTCTCATAAGAGAAACCGAGCAAGGGCAAAAACCCGTTTATTTCGTGAGCAAAGCCTTGCAAGGGCAAAAACTCCGGTACTTACAGATTGAAAAAACGGCCTTAGCAGTAGTCATGGCCGCGAGGAAACTAAGACATTATTTCTTAGCTCACTCCATCTTCGTTCGAACAGACCAACCTATTAAGCAGCTCCTCGCAAGACCAGACATGAGAGGACGAATGCTAAAATGGTCGCTCGAGTTGTCCGAATTTGAAATCTTTTACGAAAGCAGAAAGGCTTTGAAAGCCCAAGTGCTAGCAGACTTCATCGCTGAGATGACCACACCATCTACCCCGGATAAAAACAAATGGACCATTTTCGTAGATGGATCCTCAAATCCGCAAGGGAGTGGCGCAGGAATAATGCTCGAAAATATCGAAGGGGTGCTCATAGAAGTTTCACTCGAGCTCGCCTTTCCAACCACAAACAATCAAGCCGAGTACGAAGCCTTCTTGGCGGGGTTAAGGTTGGCCGAGGATATGGAAGCCGGGGAAATTAAGATATTCACAGATTCACAATTCGTTGCATCACAAATAGCCGGAGAATACCAAATAAAAGACGAACGACTCACGGAATACCTAAACTTAATTAAAGAGAAACTAACCAAGTTCAAGCAATCCGAAATCAAATACGTTCCACACGAACACAATGCAAGAGCAGACATCCTGTCAAAGCTTGCAAGCACGAAGAAGAAGAAAGGCGGGAATCAATCACTCATTCAGGAAACACTATCCAAGCCGAGCATAACGAAACCCTCCGAGGTATTCCTAATACGTGAAATAAACACCGACAGTTGGATGACACCCGTGTTCGAATTTCTGAACACGGGAAACCTTCCAGTTGATAAAAAAGAGGCAGCTAAGGTCAAAAGAAGAGCCTGCGCATACGTAATCATCAATGGGAAAATGTACCGCCGAGGGTTTTCCGTCCCTTTATTAAAATGTGTCGAGGAGAGCGAATTAAGCTCAATCCTCAGCAAAGTCCACGAGGGAATAAACGGCCAACACATTGGTGGACGCTCCTTGGCTAGAAAGGCTTTGCGAGCAGGTTTTACTGGCCCACCATGCAGGCAGATGCAAAAGAGCACGTAAAAAAGTGCGACAAATGCCAACAACACGGGGATATGCACTTGGCCCCTCCAAACGAGCTAAAGACACTCTCATCCCCGTGGCCGTTTTCCTGGTGGGGGATGGATCTCCTAGGACCGTTTCCAACGGCAGCAGGACAAAATAAATACCTAATAGTGGCCGTCGACTACTTTACGAAATGGATTGAGGCCGAACCCCTCGCCAGCATCACAACATTCAATGTGCTGCGGTTTTTCAAATGCAATATACTTGCAAGATTTGGGATCTCTCAAGTTGTCATTACAGATAACGGGACTCAATTCACAGACAAGAAAGTGCGAGAATTTATGGCAAAAATAGGCACGACTCAACATTTCACCTCTGTCGAACACCCTCAGACGAACGGCCAAGCCGAAGCCGCGAACAGGGTTATACTACGAGGACTTAAAAGGAGATTGGATGAAGCAAAGGGGAAATGGACAGAAGAACTACACAGTGTACTCTGGTCCTACCGAACAACCCCATATTCTACGACGGGAGAAACGCCTTTTCGATTAACATACGGAATAGAGGCCTTAATTCCAGTAGAAACCGGGGCATCTTAATTCCGAACAGAGATACCCCTCGAAGGGGAAGACAACCATGAAATGCTCAGAGAGGAGCTCGACCTCTTGGAAGAACTCCGAGACGGCGCGGCCCTCCGAGAAGCAACTTTGAAATAGAAAATAGCAAAACGGCATGACAAGAAGGTCATTAAACGAGAATTCGACGTTGTCACATTAGTGTTACGACGCAATCAAAAAGACTCCCATGAGGGCAAACTCGCGGCCAATTGGGAAGGATCATATCGAGTCCGAGCCAAAACCGAAAACGGTGCCTACTATTTGGAAGACCTCTACGGAAAAGAGCTTCCTCGACTTTGGAATACCGAAAAGCTCAAACAATACTATAGTTGAGGGAAGCTCGAAAGCCGTCCCTCAACGAAGACTGTGTCTTCGCCGATGAGAAGCACGCCTATACAACGGAGGAGTGCTTAGGTACGGGCACGAATCTTAAAGCATAAAACAAAATCGAGACATCAGGGCTCGATGATGTTAGGCGAGGAAAAGTTCTAGACCACGGAACACCATCGCCTTAGTACACGTCCGGTAGAACCCCAGCTCGCGATGGGATGTTCACACCTCGAGGAGGAAAGCTTAACAACAGCCCCTCTCCTCGTTACTAGTTTGGATAAACATCTCCAAACACACCGCCTAAACACACACTAGCGGGAAGAGACCATAACTCGGCGTGTAGAATGTTTAGAAAATTAATTAAGTTAAAGCTATGAGCGAGGACGATCAATACCAGAAGCAAAAACATCGCACAAAAATTCTCGCATAAAACCTAAAATCTAAGCACGAAGATAAAAGGTAAAACCGCGAACAAATAATTCAAAGTGCGGAATTAAATAAAGCAATCACAAGGATCGCAAATTGTCAAGTGTACAAACCAAAAAGGGCAAACACAAAGCCCAGACAAAACAAACAAGTACATAAGTATTTAATCACAAGGAGGAGGCGAGCAAATCTGGCCATCCCGAACCTCTTTGTCCTCGTCCAAGCCTTCCTCGGATAAGCCAGGGTTAAGGATCCGGAGCTGGGCACAGCATTGTTGAAGCTGAAGGTAGCCGCTGCAACGGCTGGAGGAGGCATACTCCCCCTGAGGGTCGACCTCCTTCTCTTCTTCCTCGACTAGACCAGCTTCTTGGCACCCCGCCAACCTGCCCTCCAGATCATTGATCTTAGCCTTCAAATCCTCGACTTCTTTCAAAACGCCGTCTCTCTCCTCCGACAAAGTCTTGAGCTTATCCTCCGCTTCCTTGAGGTTAGTTGAAAGAGTCTTGCGCTCCTCTCTATAACCCTCACAAGAGGCCTCGGAATCTGCTAGCCTCCGCTCCAACACCTGCAATTCCTTATGAGCATCATCCCTCTCCATCAGATATTTGCACTCCCAGCCATTCAAGAAAGTCGCCACCTCGATTAACTTGAGCAGAGCCGTGGACTAAGTAGCAATCTTGCCTCGCAAAGCCTCGGGACCCATGTCCGTAAGGATTCCTTCATCTGCTATGTTGATCTTCACCTTGGTCTTTCCATCGAACAGAGGGCCATGGGCGAAGAGAGGGGGGAGGACAAAGTCATCAGCCGGAACCCCAAGAGTCAACCTGTGAGGGCCAGGGTTTGAAGAATCATCTTGGGCGTCGAGGTCCACAATTTTTTGCTGCTGACGAGAGGAAGTATCCTCCTCCTCATTCAACCGAAACCTTTTGGAACGATCCGCAGCAGAAGTAGTCGGGGATCGATGAGCAGAGGACATCGCTACAGTGCTGCTCGCCTCCCTCTTGTTCTTTACAGCACGGGCTTGGCGGAGAGCGGCAGCACCACTTGACATTTTACCTGCACGAAAATGCGAACAACAGTCAATAAACAAAGCAAAGCATGTAAATAAGAGCAAAGCATATGAATAAGTAAAAGCAAGCTGCGAGCATACTCCAAAAAGCAGCTAATTTCTCCGGAGTATCACAAACGATCAACTCCCTAGTCGCGATCAGCTTCGTACTAGTTAACCTCTGACCATCTTCCCCGAACAGAGGCTCGCCATCAGAATCCTCCAAAAGGTAAGGAGGCAGACCCTCCACAAACTCCTCCAGCTTCTTATAATCTAACCTTTCCTCAGCAATAAGCTCTCCCAACTTGAAAACAAATTCTCTGGTCGACATAGAATAATGCTCTTTGCGCCAGTAAAAGGGGAATTTGGCAAAATCTTCCTCTATGAGGCGCCCCTGCTCGTCACGAACCTCTCGTCCCTCGTCGTCCACACGATATCCCCTGCGGACAAAGTTATACCAACCCTTCGACATCATAGGCCTCACCCCGTAAAAGACGGATTTAAATCCTCGCACCGATTCCTCGTACATATCAAAGAGGCGCTTCCGTTGCCTTAAAGAAACCCATCCACTCTTGGTATCAGGTTTTGGGGCCCCTTTTACGAGCTTCCCTTTCGCCTTCTCCCCACGAGGACAGCTGCGTTGAAGGCCGAAATGGTAGAAGAATAAGGGCAGGGTAGGACCCAATCCAAATTGCTCGGCAGTCATCTCAAAAGCCTTAATAAAGGCTAAAGAGTTTGGATGAAGTTGGGAGGACGCTAAGTGGAGATGGCGGAAAATGGACACCTCAAGATCCGTAAAAGGTAGCCTTATCCCAGATGTTTGAACGTGATCTCATACATAGGGATCGTTCCCCACGCCCAATTACTGCAAATCCTATGACGAGCAGTCGGGATCCGCACTTCGAAATCCTCAGTGGGAGGAGTCTGGATATCTGTGCACATCGTATCCGGAATGTCGTTCTCGTAATTCTTATTGATCGATTCCGTCTCGCGAGGTTCGTCCGCCACCCAAGAATGGTCGACTCGCGAGCGAGACGAAGAAGATGGTTGTGGACCTAAAGGTGGGGCTTGCCCTTGAGACCCTTCAGCCATTTAAAAACCTGAAAAGCAGAGGAAGGAAAAGTGAATTCGACATTCAAATCCACCCTTCTACCGCCAAATCAAGTGAAAGGGCAAGGATCTCGACAAAACTTAGAAAAATTACGCGAAGAAACCAAAGAAAAAATGAGGCTATTCCTCTGAGCACTAAGTTCATGGAACATCCGAGCATGAAATGCATAAGATGCTCGACACTGTTCTTGATTGAGAACCCAAAAGACAGTGGCTAAAATAGCGGATTTTGCCTTCAAATGCGTGAAAATAGCGGATTTGGGGGAGGAAAAGGTGCTAATCACCACCTATAACAACCTATAACTGTAACATCACAAACTGCTTTCAGGATAACCGACTGACCCTACAGACCAACACGAGTCTTTTCAGCGTGCTTTGTCCTCACTCGCATGCTTTCCGGGAAAACTTCCCAGAAGGTCACCCATCCAAAGACTACTCCAAGTCAAGCACGCTTAACTGTGGAGTTCTTATCGAATGAGCTACCGAAAAGAAGATGCATCTTGTTGGTATAGGTAGTACCCATCAATCCTTATAAGCCTTCCTTCCACCATGCAATCTGAAACCTGCACAGACTCAGGATCCCTCTCATTCCGATGTGATTCGTTTTTGCCTAGAAGCTGCCAGGAGCCGCTAATTGTCATGCCTCATGCACCGACAACCACTTCCCGCCCTCGTCAGACCCGGGCGTTACAATAACCCTCAAAAAACTACACCCACATGCGTCAAAAAGAAAAACACCTTGCCTACTACATAACCTACGTCCTACTTAATCAAACGATTCAGCAAAATCCAAAAAGAAAATTAAAGGGTGGAGCACTTACTTGATTAATGGAGACGAAGAAGGGTGTCTGTAATGTAGTAGAAAAGGAAGCTTTAATCACCAGAAAGGTTGAAATCAGAGAGCGGAGACGTTGGAGAAATAGCAAGAAACTGTAAAATTTCGAAAGAAACTACCACTTTCCTATATATAGACGAACGCACCTGTACGAGAAAATCTGCGCCACCCTCCATCTGAACCGTTGCCTTGATCCAACGGATCAAATCAATAGCAAACAGATGGCCCAGATTTAATCTCAAGGAAAATAAAAAGGCGCAAAGATCAAACGGCTTTCAATGTCCTCGAGATTCAAATCTCGATTAATAGCCACTCAAGTGCTATTCAAATAGCCTTTACACGTGGCAGGAAAAGACGAAGCGACTCGTCCCTTCAAGTCACATCCATCTGCTCGCGTGAATTCCGCGAAACCCAAGACACCGTATCTCGAAAAAATCGTGACCCAAAAGGGTAATGTGTGATCCCCGGAATCCAATCCCCGATACTTTCGCCAAAATGCAAAAGCGGCCACAAATACCGGTGAACGCCAAGTTAAAGGGTCGCGCCCTCGACAAGATCGTAAACAAGGACATGACATTCGTTCAAAACGAATTGCCCGTGAAAAGGACAAGCTCGTTCGCTCAAAAGTTTATAGCATATGCTCGGAACAGTTTGTTCGAAAATCATAACGAAACAAAAACAAGGGCACAATTAAAGCGCGACTGCAAAAATAAACGATGCTCGAAACATTAAAGCTCAAAATTCTTTATTAATAGAAAGCCAGTACAGAAGGAAAGAAAATTACAAAGGATCCGAGCATCTAATCCTCATGCTCGGAATCCGAATCAATCTTCAACAATTCTGTTGGCTTCATCTTGGATTCCACTGTCATCTGGGACTCCCCTACGTCAGAGGAAGAGAGAAGAGGGTAAAAATCCTGAGACTTATAAGTCTTCAGAAACTCCGCGTAGTCCCCATCTGTCTCATCAGAACCTGACGAATTGGAGGTATCTGAGGAGAGAGTTATCGTCTCTACCTTAACCTCCTTTGCCATCTTCGAGCGAGTAACCCTAGCAGTGGACACCTCCACTTTCTTCTTTCCTCTCTGGGACTTCGAACTCTCGACGGCAACCTTCTTGGTATTCTTCCTATTCATCGCTAATACTCGAGACACAATTATGAAAGGCAAGGAAAAAGCAGCAAGTATTTATAGAAAAACTTGCCGCCTAAAAAGCCCAACATCGTGTTTAACGGCCCATAATGAATGCAAGGGGCGGTTGCAAGTACCTAGGGTTGACCACTTGGGGAAGCGCTTTTCCTTTTCCAAAGCTTGACTTTGGCCAAAGGGAATTACGAAACCTCGAGGAAGAGAAGCACGACTGGCCACCTCGAAATAGTTATGTTCGACAAAACGAATGATCTTTCAAAAGCACAAGATGAATCGCTCAAGCTTCAAGTTATTATCCTCATCAACGAGCATAACAACTTGGGGGGCTCCTGTTCTGGGCCGAGCACAGATGCTCGAGCAGAGGAGGATGTCGAACAATAATGTCCCGAGCTAGCCTACCACGAAGAGACCGCGAGCCTTGCTCGACTCTCCAACGGTCTGATACTCTCACGTATCGTAATGGCCGTAAACCGGAATGATGAGCATTTACTGCACATCAAGGCCTCCAAGCTGTTTTCCGTCAGCCACTTGATGGCCATTAATGCCATCAAGGGCCTTGGCCCTGCGTTGGGGGCTATATATATGTGACTCCACTCCATTCACAAGGTACGCATATTTTTAGCTAAGAAAACCTTCACTCCACACCAAAACTGACTTGAGCGTCGGAGTGGCTGCAGGTACACAACCCCCCTCCGCTTCAACAGGGGCCTTGCAAACGTCAAACACCGGCGCGGTCGCACACTTCTGGTCAAGCACGATCAAAAATAATAATAATACAACAGACAATACTTCAACACACCACCCTTATGTTTAAGTCTTGAAACCTCCCCACATAAAATATTTGAAATAGATTTGATAAAAATAAAATTACAGGAGCCTTGAAAAAGAAACGAAAGTAACGGAAAGCGAAGACAAGACAACATTAACAAGAAATAAACGAAACTAGATAGATAGTTATGAGATTTCCAACCAGACAAGAGAGATTTAATTTTATCAATTACCGACATCTAACAAGAGTGTCTACGTGGATTAACACCTATCATAAGAGTGCTTTAAAAAATTATTTAATTCTATTCAATAATTTCAGTGGGGACAATTCTTTAATTTACCTCGTGAGTTTTCCAAATTGGCAAATAAACCTCTTCAAATTTCATATATGAGGGGGATCTTATATAAACGGAAATTAAAATATACTTTTAAATTATAGATTAAATAAAAGATTTACAACAAATAAATGATTTACAACAAATTTTATTTGTTTAAATAAAATAAAATTATGTGTTAAGTAGTTGTAGATGTAGGTGTGGTTCACCATTAGACTCCTTTAAAGGGGACCCTATTAAGGGGACCTTAAGGTTTAACGTGATTCATATGGCACCTAGCTTCTAGCTTCAAACCATACTTTTTTTCCACCATCGATATCCGGTCTACTGGACTACTTAATCTGGTTTAGAAGTCAGTTCTTCTAGTCAGGGCCGGTTTTGGGCCTGGGCTTCCAGGCCTCCAGCCCAGGGCCACAAAAAAAAAAGGGGCCACAAAAAAAAATGGTAATAGGTAGTAATATTGGGGGGGTTTAAATAGCAACAATAGTGGCCCAGCAACATTTATGGCCCAACAAAACATAATTAGACAAAAAAAAATCATAATTAGATTAAAAAAAAAAAAAAACAAAAATATATTTCATAATTAGATAAAAAAAAACAAAAGTATATTTCATAATTAGATAAAAAATATATATATATATTTCAAAAAAAAAAAAAACATAATTAGAAAAGTGGTATATTGCGTCTAAAAAAAAACAATGAATGATTATTTTTGATGTTATTGAAATTGTTTACAATTTAGATATATTATATTTTTATAAGGGGTCCATTTTTATTTTTTGCCCTGGACCTCTAAATACTCGGAGACGGCCCTGCTTCTAGTTTCAGCTCCCTTTTGATTGGAGTTGCGGGGAATCGAACCGTGATCCTTCCTACCAAATCAAGGAGAAAGAGATATACGGACAATGAATAGAGTAGTCAAACCGTAAATATCACAAGGGAGCTTATATGGTGCAGTCCCTTTTTGGACTGTTTTGGTGCAGTCCTTTTTTTTTTTACCAATAGAATTTAATCTAATTTCCACATCAGCGCAAGTCCATGATAAGTCTTTTTTTTTAACAAACTTTTATTTATTGCATGAGTCCCCCCATCAAGTGAATATTCATTTACAAATATAATTACAAACAAAAAATAAATTTTATTCCAATTTAAAATAAATCAGATAATATAATTTATAATGTTTTTTATTTGATATGAAAAGCAAGTATTCGGTGATTTTGTGACTTTGTTGTTTTTTGTTTGAGTTTTAGTTGTAATTTTGTTTTGATTTTTTTTTAAATTTTTATAAGTGTAATTTTGTTTTAATTGATTTACAATCACATTTAAAATTAAAAACAATTTAAACATTGGGATAATTTTGAAACTTTTAATATGATAGGGACTTAGTTGAAATATTAATAGATATAAAGTACATGGTATGTACCATATAAGTAGTTGGTACTATATATTTCAAAGTGAGTCAATACTGCATCCTCATTGGTCAGATTAAGACTGCACCAAAACAGTCCAAATAAGGACTGCACTATAGAATTTTCCATATCACAAATGCCAGCTTGACTACTCTATTAACAATGCATCAATTAAAATCAACGGTGTATAGCTCTATGCCGTAACTATATACAAAATGTATTTGTGACTTTTAGAGTATATATATATCATGATACCAGCTTGGCTTTTTTATAGCAAATTGTGTAATAGAAAGAAACATAATGGACAAAGTCAATGAAGAGTTTGAAGAACCAGTGAGTCCTCATGGACAATATTTCAACAGCTCTGTGATATGTTCATATTCTTTTGTCTTTATGGAATTTGCTATTCCAATTCATGACTTACAAATTATACCTTTGCTCAAAGATAACTTCCTCCCTGCTATTAATCCACGCTTCTCCTCTATTATGGTTCAACATCTCTTCCAAATACTTTATTAACTTACTACTAATACTTTACATTTTATTTTTCTCTCGTCCTAATTAATATATATATATATATATATATATACCTATTTTTTTTTCTTTCAATCATACATATTTTTTTGGTATAAATATTGTTTAAATGCGGGCTTAATATATTTGCAAAACAGGTAAGAGACAGATATGATAAGTTGAGATGGCAAAAGGTTGAAGTGAATGTTGAAGAACACGTAAAGATTCCTAAATTTCCTGAAATCACTAATTCATCATCAAATGAATTATATGACAAGTATGTTAGTGATTATGTAACAAGTATTCTAATGGAAAGAACACCTCAAGATAAACCACTTTGGGAAGTTCATGTGATTAAATATCCAACAAGCAATGCTGAAGGCACTTTAATATTCAAAATTCATCATGCACATGGTGATGGTTACTCTCTCATGAGTGCACTATTTTCTTTGTTTCAAAGAGCTGATGATCCCTCTATCCCACTTTCTTTTCCTTCACGAAAAACACAATTAGATTCTAAATATGCAAAGAAAAGCTTATTTAAGAAACTATGTTTAAATACCTCCTATTTTTTTAGCTCATTATCAGATTTTGGGTCAACCATAATCAAGACAAGAATGATTGAAGATGACAAAACACCTATAAGGTTAGGATATGAAGGAACTGAATTTCAGCCTTTTACTTTGTCAAACATATCATTATCTCTTGATCAAATCAAAGAAATCAAATCAAAGCTTGGAGTGGTAAGATTCATTAATCAAGCTAGATTATTTTTGAGATGAATAAGCTAGAATATAAAATTAGCAAACTTTGATTTTGGTCTGAACAAACTTAAAAATAAAATTGTGTGTAGCTGATTTCATGTAGTCACCGTCTTGAGTCAGAAATCAATGACTACACGACTCACGCAGTCAGTGATTGCACAAAATCCGAATCCTCTGCATGCAGTCGTGCAGTCACGGATTTATAACCGTCCGGTCTCGATTGGACCGTTTAAATTTTTCTCACGGAAACTTCACATTTTATAAAATCCACATTTTATCAATTATAAGAATAAACAATATGTTTAACTCTAATTAAATTAATTGATGTTAATTAATTTTGGCATGGTGCAGACTGTAAACGATGTGGTTTCTGGTATGATCTTCTATGGGATTAGGTTATACATGCAAGAAATGAATGAGAAGACAAAAACATCAAATTCCACAGCGGTTGTAATGCTCAATACACGAAATGTAGATTATCAACCATTGAAGGAAATGCAAAAACCAGAGTCTAAAGGTCTTTGGGGGAATCAAATTTCTTTTTTACAAATACCAATACCCAAGCTAATAAACCAATCAGACCCTCTTCAATTTGTTTGGGAAACCCGTAAAGTAATCCAAAGAAAAAAACATTCTTTCAGTGTTCATCTTATAGGCTTGCTTATGGATTTGGAAATGAAATTAAGAGGACCTGAGGTGCGTGACACATAATTTAACCATTCTCCCAAAATTTGATAATGTATTTATTTTTCTTTATTAGTTTTGATAGCTAATTAAGACTCTACCCTAGCTACCCATCTACTTAATCTTTTTTGGTGTAAACCGGGTATCCTCTACGCGCAACTACAAAGACTAATCTTTGAGATTTGTGGGACCCAAATACGCAAACGCTCCCTAACATTGTGTTTGTTTAGGTAGATTTACAAAAGAGAGAAATAAGAAATAGAGAGATAGCAAAGAAATTAGCTATTTTTATGGTTTGGATGAGGAGGGAAATAAGAAAAGAGAGAAATATAATGGTTAATAACTGCCAAAAATAAATCTCTCCATATTAGGAGAGATTTGTGTGAAAAGAAGTGAAATAAACAATTTTACAACAATACACTCATTCAACTAATTTATTTTCTTGTAAAAAAGGATAAATTTGTTATTTTCTCATTTTTATTAAATTATCTCTTCTCACTTTTCTATTCATCCAAACCATATAAAATTTCTATCCAATTTCTCTTCTATCTCTCTTCTCTCATATTTCTTTCTTCACTATTTCTCTCTTCCCCATCTCTTTGACATCAAAACATAGTGTAAGAGTTTTAACACCGACCCATCTACCTAATCTATTGCCCAATATATTTGTCATTTCAAGTAAAAATATATTGCATTATAACTAGAGCTGTCAAAATGGGCTAGCCCGAATGGGCCGGCCCGCAAAGTCCGATTTTTTCCCGGGCTCGGGCCTTGAAAATCCTAGCCCGAATTATTTCCGGGCTTTTTAGCCCGGCCCGACAAAGCCCGATTAAAATATGGGCTAGCCCGAATGGGCCGCGGGCGGCCCGCAAGCCCGAAAAAATTAAAATTAAAAATAAAATAAAATATAAATATAAATATAAATAATTTGTTTCGGATGATTTGAAATTAGTTTGTAATATAAATTATAAAATATCGTCCGCTACTTAAGTAGCATGAGTAAAAATAGGGCACCCAAGAAACTCGTAGGTAGCGGATGAGTAAAAATAGGACGCGCGAAAAACTCGTACGTAGGGGATGAATAAAAATAGGACGCGCGAGAAACTCGTATGTAGCGGATGAGTAAAAATAGGGCGCGCGAGAAAGTCGTAGGTAGCGGATGAGTAAAAATATGACGCGCGAGAAACTCGTAAGTAGCGGATGCGTAAAAATAGGGCGCGAGAAACTCGTAGGTAGTGGATGAGTAAAAATAGGGCGCGCGAGAAACTCGTAGTAGCGGATGAGTAAAAATAGGGCGCGCGAGAAAGTCCTAGGTAGCGGATGAGTAAAAATATGACGCGCGAGAAACTCGTAAGTAGCGGATGCGTAAAAATAGGGCGCGAGAAACTCGTAGGTAGTGGATGAGTAAAAATAGGGCGCGCGAGAAACTCGTAGATAGGGGATGAGTAAAAATACGGCGCGCGCGAATTATATAATATTTATAGCGGATGAGTAAAAAATAGGACGCTCGAAAATTATTAATGCTATTTATATAGTTGAGTTTGAGCACTAAAAAAAAAAAAAAAAAAAAAGATAAACTGGGCCGCCCGAAAGCCCGACTACCCGTACCGGGCCGGGCTTGGGCACTAATTTTGGTAGCCCGTTTTTTATCCGGGCTTTTTAGCCCGACCCGACAAAGCCCGAAGCCCGACCGGGCCGGCCCGAAATTTGCCGGGCCGCCCGTTTTGACAGCTCTAATTATAACCAAAAATGTTTGTCCCAATTTATATGTCATTTTATAATAGATTTAAGGAAAATGTTAAACGGTGTCTCAGAGACACTAGTTAAACATATATGATAATTTTACCTCGTAAATTGTGTATTCAATTCTTTAATAATGTTAAAAGTTATTATCTCTTATCATTAAGTTTATCGTTTATTTCATTTTTTAGTATGCTGAACTAGTAGTTGAGACACTATTTAGCATAACCATAGACTTAAATATATTTTTTTACCAACTTTTAGGTATCGTTTGGCCAGACTTTTTTTCCTCTTATTTAGAGCTTATGCAAACAACTTATGCAATTTTTATATATTATTATAAGATTGTCAAGGTAGTTTATGATAAAAAATAGCTTATAAAATTACAATTTTCACTAGTGTGAACTTATAAAATAACATAAAACTTAATTTATATTGCATAAGCTATTTGCATAAGTTTAAAAAAAGTTGGGCTAAACGGACCCTTAGTCTGTTTTTTTTATAAAATTTCACATCTAGTATTTCAGTTGACTTTTTTTATGTTATATCACTTACAAAATTTTAAAACATCATTAGTTTAATAATTTTACTATTAATTTTTTTTGTTAAATAGCTTAGTGGCTAGAAACTTCACCTTTAAAATGGATAAGTGGGATGTCCGAGATTCGAACCTCGACCATTGCATATAAAATGTGATGTCCCTGCCAATTGAGTTAAGCTCACAGGGACCAATTTATCAATAACTTTAAATTAAAATTATGCTAAAGAGTACAACTATCCACTACCTTGGTTATAGAGCTTTTTGCACGCTTAAAAAGAAATGGAGGGAATAGTAATTTTGTATGCATAAAAAATAGTAATATAGAGAAACCAAGACATTAAGTTCAATTGGTTAATAAACTTCCATAAGACGAATCATTCGGAAAAACTAGAGTTCAATTATGGGTAGGAACAATATTCATAACCAAACTTTACTTACTTAGACTTTAATTACCCAGCGACCGAACTCTAGATTACCAGGATCATTTTTCTCTGAAAACTAGATAGTTAATAAGAAAATAATAATAAAAAGTAATTTTGTAAAATTTCTTATAGTAATTTCTATTTCTCATACAAAAGGAACTATAATTCTATTTTCATGCTATATATGCTAAAGTGATATATATATTTCGACGTGGATGGAGTAATTATATTTTTTTGTATATATAAAGGGGGCAAAGCCCGAATGGAGTAACATTTATTACTGCTATTTTGTATAAAGATAAAACATGAAATTTAACATAATTTATTTATATTTTATAATAAAAAATATAACAATTATTTTTCTTAGTTTAAAGGCTTTTTTAAATTAATGATGTTCTCTGTTTTATCGGTGTTTTAGGCTGTAGCTAAAATAATCTATAACACAATGGGACACTCAAGTGTTATTATCTCAAACCTGGTTGGACCAATAGAGAGTATGAGTTTGGAAAATCATCCTGTAAATGGGTTTTATTTTGCTGGGACAGGTGGATCCGAGGTATGTATATATACTTTTTTTTTTATGTTTAAATTGACAATGAATTTAATATCATCAATTTCACACTAGCCTTTTGAAAAGAAAAAAAAAAAACATTCACACTATAATTTTGTTAAAATTTTGGAGTATATTTTATACTATTAGTTTTTTATTGTTTATCACCACCAAAAACAATGTGTCTTTAGTTTTATCTTCATTATTTATTGTTCTATTTTGGTTTAACATTTTCTTTGCAACATTTTTAAAATTAGCACTATGTTTGAGTTCCCACACACCACATTTCACTTGAGTTCGTGCACACGCACTTTTCCACTTATAGTAGAAACTCTTTAAATTAAGGATTTAATTGATATGCATCGATGGTGTAAAATAATTTTATACTGTCAACCAATACCAACTATGTTTTCCGTCACATCACCCCACTTTTTTGACATGACATGACAAAATGATGGTTATTTATTGGACGATCGTGTAAAATTATTTTACACCATCAGTGCATATCAATTAAACTCTTAAATTAATACTCGGTAAATTAATAAACTTTCTAAAATAATAAATTTGTCCGGTTCCGACTTAGGCCAATGTAAAGAATTGAAAAACTCGATAAAATAATAAGATAATAATTTTTCGAGAGATCCCTTTATAATTTTCGGTTCCAAGAAAATCATAAATTAATAATTCATAGAAACTAAAAAAAAAATATATTACACCCTATTGAAATATGATTCAATAGTTGTCTATTTTCCTTTAAAGTTCAACTGGAATTTCCCCTCAAACCATCTTTGCAAGTCTTTTTTTGTGTGCTTGCAGGATTATCTCTCTTGTACTCACAACTCCTTACGTATTTGATCTGACTTAGTCGATTTTGCAACACCTTTTAGATGAGAAGCCATCTTGTGAGATATGGTTTGAATACTCTAATACATTCATGTAATTTATATATGTCAAACTTGCTTAAGAATACATTGAACACATTTGTTCCTATTGTTTACATTTACTGTACTTCAAAAGTCATTATTGATTTCCAATGCATATGAACACATTAGTTACTAATTTACGTTGAGTCACAAGGTTCGCTGCAACGTAATTCTAAGAGGCATAGACTAATTTTCCTTTTTGTTTGGTATGTACTGTATAATTACTTAAAAACTCTTTAAATTAATAATTATTAATTTATCGATAAATTAATAACTCTCTAAATTAATAAATTTCTCCGACATTATTAATTTAAAGAGTTTCTACTGTATATAGATATAGATGTTAGGTTTGGATTTGGATTTGATAAAATGTAAGTACATATTATTAATTTTAGTTCTAACACGCTTAATTATCTATTGTGTGTGGTTGTAGAATGTAAACATTACAATTGTGAGCTACGTGAAAATACTAAAAATCACCTTGAGAACTCTAAAGGGATTCATTGATGAAAAGAAATTCAAGTTTTGCATTGAGAAAGCGGTTGAAGTCATATTCAAAGCGGCTATGGAGATCTCCGAGATAACCATAAAAAATTAATTGGGACATACAAATATTTATCAATTTGTAAGGAAATGATTATCCATTCATCAAAAATAAAAATAAAATTATTATTAATAATAAATTGGTTCAAATAGTAAGAGTCTTGACTTCTTAAATAGGTTATCAGATGTTCGATTTCTAGTTACTAGACGCCTTACCGTGCATTCGCATGGGTCATATTATGTGACATCAACAATTCTCCAACATTGTTAAGTCCTATTGTTAAGGGAAAAAAATATAGATGATATTTATCCAAATACAGTACCTATTTTTATTGCTACATTCACTCATTTGATATTTATCCAAAGCAGAAAAAGTAACAACACAAATGATTTTAAAGTTATAATGTTCGTAAAATAAATATTTTTTAAGCATGAAAATGAATATAATAAACTATACCAAACGTTCAAATATATTTTAAAATAAAAATAGATTACATAATAATAATAATACAACAACCTATTTAAAAAAAAAATACAATGACATTATAAAAATAATAATAATAATAATACACCAAAAAAAAAACCTCAAGCAATTACATTAAAATTAACACGGATAAAAGAACATCTAAGTACTAAAATTTACTACTGTCAAAAAAAAAAAACTAAAATTTACTACTGTCAAAAAAAAAAGTACTAAAATTTACTTTAACTATGCAAAATAAAATAAACTGCTTCACTCTTCCATCTATGTGACCACCAGTTATTTCCAAATTTGTTTGATAAAGAATCAGATCAAAATGTTGTGGTTGCTGAGGAACCAACAGTAATAGACATTGGCAGTGGCTTGGAGTTGTGATCTAACAACTATTGACGAGGAGGAATTGCAAGTTTTGCAGCAAATTCTATTGGATGTGGTGCTGGGGGCAGAAACTGAGGATAAATGGCGATGGATACCGGACAAAGCTGGTCTTTTTTCTGTCAAATCTGCATATTCCTTATTTTTGAATGGTAGAGGTATGCATGATTTAAATCCAGGCGTGTTACCAGCTTTGAAGTCTCTTTGGGAAAATGATATTCCTTCAAAGGTCGGTGTGTTTGGTTGGCGATTACTTCTCGAGAAACTACCTACCAGAGCAGCTCTCTCGCTTCTAGAGGTATTCTAACCAATTTACATGATCTATCTTGTGTTTTTTGCTTCAATGAAGTAGAGGATTGTCCACATTTTTTCTTCAAATGTCTTTTTATGCAACAAGTTTGGAGAAAGATTTTCAGTTGGATGGGCTGTGCTGTTCATCATTATGCTGAGGGATGGCAGCATTTCAATTTTTTTTGGTGATATTGTGAAATCTAAAAGGGGACCAAAAGTTAAACATTTGATTTGGCTTGCGACAACGTGGTGCACATGGAACTTAAGAAACAACATTATTTATAGGGGTGTTATAGCTGATTTGGCTTTGTTGGTAGACCAAATTAAACTCATTACTTGGTTCTGGTTCATAGGCCGTTCGGGTAGATCTTGCACTTACTTGTATTCTGATTGGTGTGTTAATCCCTTAATATGTATCTTTAGTATTTAAGGGATTCTCTTTGTATTGTAAGGATTTGAGTACTCCTTGTACTCTTTATTAATACAATTTTGATTATAAAAAAAAAAATCTATGTGACCACCAACCCTAACACTTTCACCCACCGCGCCACTGCCATTTGCTTTACAAAGAATTGCTATGGTTTGAGAGTCTAAAGAACATCAAGAATAGAAGAATAATTCGGCAATAATGATACACACAAAATTAGGAGGAAAAAAATAGCTAGAAGAAGGAGAAAGAAAATTGAGATATTGGGCCTCTTTGTTTGAGATTTAAAAAAAATGATTTTTTTTGAAAAAAATCATTTTCATGAAAATAGATTTTCTTGAAGAAAATCTAAAGCTATTTTCCGTTTGTTTACAATCATAAAAATCTATTTTTTTAAGATGATGAGTGATAAAAAAATGGATTTTGATAAAAGCTATTGAAAATAGATTATCATTTTGATGAAAAAAATATTTTTTTTTACTAAAATCATTTTTGAAAAAATCTGAAACAAACACAAGTAAGATAAAAAAATAAATTTTTTTGATGAAAAATCTGAAACAAACATGTACCTATTGTCTTTCATAAACCGATCGTGTGTTTGTGACCTCCTTCCTGCAGTGAACCAGTGCTAATTCACATACAGTACATGGTGATGGGGAATTAGCACAATAATAATAATAACGAGCAATACGCAGCGGAAATAAAATTCCCCAAACTTGTAAGAACCTTGAGGATCAACAACAAATAATATGGCAGACAATAAAGCAAAATAAAGACACCGGAATTTTAACGTGGAAAACCCTCGATGTGAGAGTAAAAAACCACGAGTCGTCCAGACCAAAGAAATAGCTCCACTATAATCAAATAAGGGTACAAAAGAGTCTCCAAGTGAGGCACAAATAAGTGCTAACAACCAATTAAACAACAAAGCACTAAAGCTTTCAAAACAAGAACAAGAAGATGAAAATACCCAAAACAGAACTGCTTCAGTGCGGGCTGAATATCTCACGAACCAGACCTGATTTCGACGATCCGAACGGTGAAAGTGTAGCCCCGGAAGCTGCGAACACGCCCTCCAAATTTGAGCCAAATCCAACGGTTAACGAATCGGGAATCGGAGTTTTAGTGGGACTGATTTGAGAAAAACGGGAATTGTTTTCTCTCTTCTTTTCTCTCTATTTGAAGGTTGTTCTCTCACAAAATTTACTCACATAATAACCCTAGTATGACCACTCTCCACTTATATAAGTGAGACATAATGGGCTAATAAAATTGGACTTTTCTCCACATAGGAAGGGAGCCCAAAACCCAACAAATCTCCCCCTCACAACTATGTGGAGGAAATCGCCAAACCGGCGATATCACAACATGCTTCAAATTTTCCCCTTGGTAACGTCTTGGTCATCATATCTGAACCATTATCATCCGTATGAACCTTAACTAGTTCCAGCAACTTAGCATCCAAAACATCACGTATCCAGTGATACCTTACATCAATATGTTTGGACCTATTATGAAAAGTCGGATTCTTACCAAGATGAATAACACTTTGGCTATCAACAAATAACACATATTTGTCTTGAACAAAACCAAGCTCCTGCAAGAATTTCTTCAACCATATCAACTCTTTGCATGCTTCGGTAATGGCAATGAACTCTGCCTCTGTAGTAGACAATGCTACACACTGTTGCAATCTGGACTGCCAAGCTACAGCTCCCCCTGCAAACTTAATCATGTAGCCCGACGTAGACTTCCTAGAATCAATGTCGTCAGCCATATCTGAGTCAGAGTACCCTTCCAAAGTAGGCTTATCTCCCCCAAAGCAAAGTCTCATACAAGTAGTACCACGAAGATACCTTAAAACCCATTTTACAGCATTCCAATGCTCTCTAACTGGATTTGACAAAAATCTACTGACTGTACCAACAGCATGTGCTATATCTGGTCTTGTACACACCATTGCATACATCAAACTACCCACAGCAGACGCATAAGGAACACGTTTCATATCAAATGTTTCATCTTCATTTGAAGGACTTTGTTTCGAACTCAGCTTGAAATGAGTAGCAAGAGGAGTGCTTACCGCCTTAGAATTTTCCATCTGGAATCTCTGCAGCACTCTTTTGATATAGTGTTCTTGTGACATCCAAAGTTTCTTCTCCTTTCTGTCACGCGTGATTCTTATGCCAAGAATCTGTTTAGCTTCTCCCATGTCTTTCATGGCAAATGACTCGCCCAACTGCTTCTTTAACCTGTCAATGTTAGAAATATTTTTCCCTACAATAAGCATATCATCAACATATAACAACAGGATAATGAAGTCATCGTTAGAAAATTTTCTAACAAAGACGCAATGATCTGAAGTAGTCTTCTTGTATCCTTGTTCAGACATAACAGACTCAAACTTCTTGTACCACTGCCTTGGAGCTTGCTTCAACCCATATAGGCTCTTTCTCAATCTACACACATAGTCTTCTTTGCCTTTAACTTGAAAACCATCGGGTTGCTTCATGTAGATCTCTTCCTCCAAATCACCATGAAGGAAAGCCGTTTTCACATCCATTTGCTCAACCTCTAGATCAAGAGTAGCAGCCAAACCCAACACGGTTCTAATTGATGACATCTTCACAACAGGTGAGAAAATTTCATTAAAATCAACACCCTTTCTTTGACGGAAACCTTTCACTACCAATCTGGCTTTATACCTTGGAGACTCAGAGTTACTCTCATGTTTGACTCTATATATCCACCTATTTTCCAAAGCCCTTTTGCCTTTAGGTAACTTCACTAAATCATAAGTGTGATTATCATGCAAGGATTTCATCTCATCATTCATTGCATCCAACCACTTTTGATTTTCATCACTTTCCATGGCTTCTTGAAAATACTCAGGTTCACCCTCATCAGTCAAAGTCACATACTCATCAGAATTATACCTTGTAGAAGGTTGTCTCTGTCTGTTGGACCTCCTAAGTTGAACTTGAGATGATTCTAGAGCTTCACCAAGATTCTCATCCTGTGACATATCATTCTCCTCATCATTATCAGCTGGAATATATACATCTTCTCCAAGTTGTTGATCATCAACATAATCATGTGACTCACCATTTTGAACATCACCACCAATAATATCCAGATTATGAACAGGCAACCGAACTGGATCAATATTAGACAAACTAACATCTTTCTCGGGTGTAGTTTTCTCCACCTTATCAATGTCTTCAATAGTTTGGTCTTCCATGAACACAACATCGCGGCTTCTGATAAGTTTATTCCCTATAGGATCATAAAACTTGTAACCAAACTCATCCTGCCCATAGCCGATGAAGATACATTGTTTTGACTTTGCATCCAACTTGGATCTTTCATCCTTTGGAACATGCACAAAAGCCTTACAACCAAAGACTCTCAAATGATCATATTTGACATTCTTACCAAACCAAATTTTGTCTGGAACTTCACTGTTCAAAACAACAGTAGGAGTGAGATTAATAACATGCACCGCCGTGTACAGTGCTTCACCCCAATAATGTTGAGGCAACTTAGCTTCAGAGAGCATACATCTAACTCTCTCAACAAGTGTTCGATTCATCCTCTCTGCTAAACCATTCAACTGAGGAGTTTTAGGAGGAGTCTTTTCATGTGCAATACCCTGCTGCTTACAATAGACATCAAGGGGACCACAATACTCACCACCATTATCAGAACGAACACATTTCAGCTTCTTACCTGATTTCCTCTCAACCAAAGCATGAAATTCTTTGAATTTCTCCAACACTTGGTCTTTTGTCTTTATAGCATATACCCATAGTTTCCTGGAACAGTCATCAATAAAAGTAACAAAATAAAGTGCACCACTAATAGATTTTACCTTTAATGGACCACAAACATCAGAATGCACCAATTGAAGCAACTCTGACTTTCTTGAGGGAGGATGCTTCTTGAAGGATACTCTAGTCTGTTTACCAGTCATGCAATGAGAACACTTCTCCAAATCTGAATTCTTTAATCCTGGAAGCACATCCTTTTTGGCTAAAACATTCAGCCCCTTTTCACTAATATGACTAAGCCTTCGGTGCCACAAAGATGCTTTCATGTCGATAACATTCACACTGTCTCTAGCAACCAAAGCTTTTGTCCAATACAGTTTAGAAGTTTTCTCCCGTTTAGCCACAACCAAGTTACCTTTACTGAGTTTCCACTTTCCAGAACCAAAGTGATTATCATAACCACAATCATCAAGCATATGCATAGAGATCAAATTAAAACGAACATCTGGAGCATGTTTGACATCTCTAAGCAACAATTGCATTCCCATGTTGGTTTGCAAGCAAATATCACCAACACCAATTACCTTAGCTACACCATCATTACCCATCTTCAACCCTCCAAAGTCACCGGAAGTATAAGATGTGAAGAACTCCTTCCTCGGTGTAACATGCAATGTAGCACCACTGTCAACAATCCACATGCTCTCATCTGATACACTACAAGAAAATAAGCACTTTGCGACTGTCAATATTGTAGTTTGCGACGGTTGAAACCGTTGCAATTGTACATCTGCGACGGTTCTTAAACCGTTGCTGATTTGTGTGTCGCAATAGAACTTTGCGACAGTTTTGAAAACCGTCGTTATAACCGTTCAAAACCGTCACTATTTTTTCCCCACGTGATGCTAGATTTAATTTAATAGTAGAGGTTGCAACGGTTTCAAAACCGTCGCAAACTATTTTTTTTAATATTAATTTAAAACATTTTTTATTCATTTTGATAGCTTATTAAATAATAGTTACAATATACATACAAGAATAAGAAAATTAAAATACATAAATATATAAATATAAATAACTTAATCTCATTTATATAATTCATTTAATACTGACAACATTCATACATAAAAAATTTAATTAAAATACATGAAACTCCAAAAGAAAAAAGAAAAAACTAATGTAGTTCAATCATTCAAAAAACTAAAACCTAACCATTAGTAGAGTGATAAAACATTAAGTCAAAATAAGAAGTTCACAAAATATCTCAATATTCCCAGTACGTGAGGTTGCTTCATGATCCTTAATTAGTGCTAACTAGACTCCCAACACCTGCCATCTCTTGACTCTTCTAACTCAGATACCTGAAAAAAACATAAGTATATATTAGGATGCTTAAAAAAACGGAATTCTATAGATTAACTTAGTCCATGGCATAATTCCTAGCATAATGAAATCTATTTTCTTTTCTAAGTACATCAAATAAAAGAACTTATAACAGAACATGTTTTTATTTTTTGAAAAGCAAAGGAATAATTTATTAATGAAAGATGAAATAGAGACATAAGGTATGCAAAAGAGTCACAATACAAACACTCCAAAATTGACAAACACAAATTATTACAATACCAAAGTGCCTCAATTATTAACAATCCCAAGCCTTACTGAAATGAATCAAACAACACCACACAACCTGTGTCACAACCGCAATCTCTAATCTAGAATTTGATATCACATTCCTTAAACAATCCCCTATAGAATTTTGAGCACCACTAGTGAATCCACTAGAGTTAATACCTATAAGCAAGACATAACCAGTCCACAAAATCTATGCCACGCAACATAATGAAAGCTATTGCATTGGATAGTAACATCTTCTATTTGAAATGAATTTACACACAACATTTTTAAATTGTTCAGTTTAGAATGAAACACATGTATGAACAATCAAATGTACACAAGGCAACCACAAATGTACTAATTCTGGAACAATCTCTCACACACACACACACATAAAAACAAAGCACATCACACTAAAAGAAGAAAAACAAAGCATATCACGCAATCAAAAGTACTTAATCGTTACTTTCATTCCACCAGTAGACATGATTGATCTACCATCATTTGGTTCCTATATTAAAATAAGATAACAATAGCAACAAACAACAAAAGAAATAAAAGAACAATCATTTATAGCCCATAATAAATTTTGGTGAATACATCAAACCAAACATAAAAGAAAGACAAAACCAAATATGTAGAATCATTAACTCACCTTGTATATAAATATATGGAAGAGGTTGAGATAATTACGCAAAAAGCTAGCACAAGAACAATCCATCCAATGCAGAAATAATAAAAAAAAAAAAGAGGAACCAATTGATTGCAAACCAATTTCATTTTAATAAGAGTCCCTCCTCTGGCTCTTGTAATTGCAGCAGCTTGTTGTATATCAGCCTCGAGTATTTGGAGGGAATCCTGATATGGTAACTGAGAAAGGTAGTATGACATCAGTGCCATAAATTTGTACCTAATCAAAGAAACACAACATAAGTCAAATATGAGACAAACAAAATTAAGGTTCAATGATGAAAAACATTCTATAGCATCATTTAGAAACATATCAATATATCAATGGAAACATCTATACAACGGAACAATCAAAACTTCATTATCAAACAAATGAGAAAGAGAAACAGTTATTTGAACCTACTTAAAAGAATTAGAACTCAAATGGAACTAGAATAGATTAAAGGTTTTTCATTGGTTGAAGTTGCTAACTGCAAGAATCTAACCGTGTTGAATTTTCAAGCAACAATTTTACCGGTGCGATCCCTATTGAAATGGGGTCTATTTCAAGAATTAAAGGATTGTACTTGGGAGGAAACAACTTTTCAAGAGATATTCCTGAGACCCTTTTGAATTTGACTAATTTGGTTTTCTTGGATTTGAGCAGAAACAAATTTGGTGGTGACATACAAAAGATATTTGGGAAATTTCAACAAGTGAGATTTCTACTATTGCACTCCAATTCTTACACTGGAGGGTTAAGATCATATGGAATTTTTACATTGCCGAATATTACGCGGGTAGACCTAAGCCTCAACAACTTTTCAGGTCCATTACCTGTTGAAATCTCTCGTATGCAAAGTCTAAAACTTCTAATGTTATCATATAACCAGATCAATGGATCTTTTCCATCAGAATTTGGAAATATTTAAAACTTGACCTTTCTTTCAACAAGTTGACTGGATCAATACATCCAAGCCTCGGAAACTTGAGTTCACTCTTGTGGTTGATGCTTGCAGACAATTCATTAACCGGACCAATTCCTCCAGAGTTAGGGAACTGTACTAGTTTGTTATGGCTAAACCTCGCTAACAATAACCTCTCCGGAAAGTTTCCTCGGGAACTTTCTAAAATTGGAAGGAATGCAATGACAACATTTGAATCAAATAGGCGAGACAATGTAATTGTTGCTGATTCTGGTGAATGTTTAGCAATAAAGAGATGGATACCTGCAAATTACCCTCCATTCAGTTTTGTGTACCATATCTTAACAAGAAAAAATTGTAGAGGACTTTGGAATAAATTGCTAAAAGGGTATGGAATTTTTCTATTTTGCACATCTGGTTCCACCCTTAGGGTATCTATGATATCTGGTTATGTTCAGTTAAGTGGAAACAAGCTAAGCGGTGAAATCCCTTCAGAGATTGGAACAATGGTCAAATCCAAATACTTCAATTGATTTGGATTAGCTTCAATTGAAATCCAAATACTACAAAAAGTAAATATAAGGGAAAAATAAGGGAAGGAAAAATAATGGAAACCTAATGGTAGATAGATAACCCTTAGGCTGTGCAACCTAATGGAAAACTAACTAGAACAAAGAAATGGAAGGAAAAATAAGGGAAAACAAACCTGAACGTGTAAACTACGGATGGTGTGCTGGCGGATGCTGCCTGAAGGGTGGCAGAAGCTGCCGTCGTTGTCGGAGACATAACGAGAGAGAGCGGGGGAGGGAGAGAACAAAAACAGAACGATGAAGCTTTCCAGCGAAAAAACGATGAAGCTTCGTTGATTGGAACATGAAGGGGATTTAGAGATTGGGGGATTGGAACGATGAAGGGGAAGATGATTTGGAGAGTGGATTTGTCGCAGGGGAATGATTTAGGGATTTTAGGGTTTTTTTTGAACAAAAAGTGAAGAAGGGTTTGAACAAAAAAAATAGTGAAAAAGGATTTGAGTATGACTGAGAGTAGAATTGTATGGGGCTGAATATGGTTCCACAGTTTTAGATCCAAAATCTGCAACGGTTGATTAAACCGTCGTATACACCGTCACAAAATTCCAAGAAAAAAGACATTGCAACGGTTTTGACTTAGCTGTCGCAATTCAACTGTCACAAAATACATATTTTCTTGTAGTGATACAAGATTAATGGACTCATGATCACGGAGAATAACAAGATCATCATTGATAGCAATAGTAACACGATCATCATCATGATCTTCATGATCTCTTTGTTTCTGCTTACCCTTCTTGCCTTTGTTATCTTTTCTCCACTGATAACAGTACTTTTGTATGTGCCCTGATTTATGACAATAATTACACTCCATATTCTTGTATCGCCCTTTGGACTTGCTTCTGCTATTCTCTCTACCACCCTTCGGTTCTTTCTTCTGACTTCTCCCCCTATTTTCAGTGACAAGTACCTCGGATTGAGATGAAGTGCCTTGTGCCTTCCTTCTCATCTCCTCATTAAGAATACCACCCTTAGCCGTTTCCAAAGAAACAACACCTTTAGGAGCAGAACTTGTAATAGAAACCCGAAACGTCTCCCAAGACTCTGGTAAAGATAGCAATAGAAATAGTCCCAAAAGTTCATCTTCAAATTTAATACCCATTCCTGACATCTGATCAAGGAGCCCCTGAAATTCACTCAAGTGATCTGAAATAGAAGTCCCCTCCTTATACTTCAAACTTATGAAGCTATTCAACAAGAACAATTTATTATTCAATTCCCTGATTTAGAGGCATACAAGGACTCTAACTTCTCCCACAAAGTTTTTGCATGTGTCTCATTAGCAATATGATTATAAATATTATCTTCAACATATTGCCGAATAAAACCACATACCTGTAGATGTTCAAACTCCCATTCTTCACCAGACTTAGAATTCGGCTTTGCGGAACTAAATACCGGTAAGTGCAATTTCTTCACAAATAACAAGTCTTTCATCTTGCCCTTCCACAAATGGTAATTAGACCCATTCAACAATACCATCTTCATATTTGTATTTGACTCCATCTTTCAAACAAGTAAAATTGCCCTTAACCAAGAGCTCTGGTACCACTCTGATGGGGAATTAGCACAATAATAATAATAACGAGCAATACGCAGCGGAAATAAAATTCCCCAAACTTGTAAGAACCTTGAGGATCAACAACAAATAATATGGCAGACAATAAAGCAAAATAAAGACACCGGAATTTTAACGTGGAAAACCCTCGATGTGAGAGTAAAAAACCACGGGTCGTCCAGACCAAAGAAATAGCTCCACTATAATCAAATAAGGGTACAAAAGAGTCTCCAAGTGAGGCACAAATAAGTGCTAACAACCAATTAAACAACAAAGCACTAAAGCTTTCAAAACAAGAACAAGAAGATGAAAATACCCAAAACAGAACTGCTTCAGTGCGGGCTGAATATCTCACGAACCAGACCTGATTTCGACGATCCGAACGGTGAAAGTGTAGCCCCGGAAGCTGCGAACACGCCCTCCAAATTTGAGCCAAATCCAACGGTTAACGAATCGGGAATCGGAGTTTTAGTGGGACTGATTTGAGAAAAACGGGAATTGTTTTCTCTCTTCTTTTCTCTCTATTTGAAGGTTGTTCTCTCACAAAATTTACTCACATAATAACCCTAGTATGACCACTCTCCACTTATATAAGTGAGACATAATGAGCTAATAAAATTGGACTTAGACTTTTCTCCACATAGAAAGGGAGCCCAAAACCCAACACATGGATTGTATTCACACCTCGTCATCCTGCCACACCGTCACTTAACGTTGATTAAAAAAAAACACCGCAATAAATCAACACAATTAGTTATCCAAAATTACCATATGCGCAAAGAAAATAAAAAGTGTAAAATTAAATTTGAGTTTGCTTGCTTCAACATATCTTCTTCTTTTCAAACAAATGGTGGTGTTAGAGACAACAACGACCTACGGAACCACAACGACGTTAGGATTAGGAACATTGACAACCTACAAGAAAATGAGGAAAAAAGAGAGAACGGATGAGAAAACATGCCATTGAAGAGATATGAAGAAAAAAAACAAACCTGAGAATTACATGAAAAATGAAATAAGCTTATGGTAAGAAGAGAAAGAGAGTTCGTAAAAAAAAGAAGAGCAAGAGAGTGAATAAGAACAGAAGAGAGAGAGGATGGCAGAAGCTTGGGTATTAAAACAAGGCATCTTTGAAATGAGTGGAATTCTGTACAGCAATACCATCAAAACGGGAGAGCTGCTATGCAGCTGCAACAGGCCTTAACTCGGAGTTTAGTTCAATTATTTGTAATATTAAAAGGAAAATGCTAAACAGTGTCCCCGGGTCACTAGTTAAGGATATAAATATAGAAGTTTTATCTCGTAAATTGTGCATTCAATATTTTAATGATGTTAAAAGTTATTCTCTCTCATCATTAACTTTATCATTTGTTTCCTTTTTTAGTATGCTTAACTAGTGTCCCAGGGGCACTGTTTAGCATGACCCTATTTAGTTTATCATTGGAGTTTCATGACATGGCACATAGGGTATCAAACTTGATGATACCGATATCTTAAATAAGTTACCGTATCATCAATTTAATGTTATTATTAGCTTTCATATATGTTAAAATATTACCGTTGACATTCAATGACCATATTTTTTTTTTACTATAGGGAGGTTTTATTTCTTTCCTGTCTTTCATTTCATAAGTTTTTATTCAATTTTGTTTCTTCAACAACAATGCAGAATTGTTTTTTTTTTTTTTGCTTCTTGTAGTTGGATGTTAATTTGATGATATTTCATATTATTCTATATATTACACAATTTTTATTTTTTTTGTTCTCAAGTCATATTTTATTTGTTCATTATATATTTTCCGTCATATTTATGCATTTTTCACCATTTTTTATTTATTGTCATGTATTTCTCATTATATTTAATTATTAATTTATTTATCTACGTATTTATTAAATTAAATAATTTTTATTTTTATTTAGACAAGATAAAATAAATAAATATAGAATACGCCACTTGTTATTAATGTATGATATCCAAAGTGGTATCACCATTGGAGCAAAATATGTATGAATTGCATAAATATTACATGACATCGTAGGGACCACTTGTTTGTAATATATAATACCCAAAGTAGTATCACCATTGCAGATGCTCTTATGCTACTCCCTCTGTCCCATAATATAGGCAAAAAAAAAATTTCACACTTATTAAGAAAAGTAAAATATGATAATTTCAAGGTTGACTTTTTGTGTGTTTGTTGAAATAAGTTTCATGGAAAGATGTAAAAACAGTTTTTATTGGTTATTGATTATGGGGAAAAGAAGAGAGAGAGTAAATTAAGTAAAAGTTTATCTTGAAAATTATAAAAGTTAGTTTTTTTTTGCTTATAATTTGGGACATGAAAAAGTGATTTTTTTTGCTTATAATATGGGACGGAGGGAGTATTAGTTAGGGAATAGAAATTATTTTTCTTAAATAAATTATTTTTTTTGTATAAAAGAAATTTCATTAATACCGGTAAAAAAATCTTTTATATAGAAAATAGAAATTTTAACATCATCACAAACTAAATGCATACTCACCATCATCTCTTTTGATATTTACTAGACCAATAAGAAAAAAATTCTAAATAAAAAATCAACAATGAATTTTTTTTTTTTTGACAAGAAAAAAAAAAATCAACAATGAATTAGTAGCAATCATTTGTGTATAATTTAATTTTTACAACGTCTATAATCAACAATGAATTATCTGTACTTTTCGTTTAAAACTTGAGGTTGACACAAAATCATTTGTTGGAGTTTTGAATTAGCACAAAAGAATAGTATGATATATGTCTATATACAACTATACTACCAAAAATTATACAACCACACTTTTTAGTACAATATACAAACTCGAAATAATTCATTCATGTTACTAACTCGACTCATCTTAAATTTTGAATTATTATAATCTTAATCTTAATCTTAATACTATACATTTGAGGCTTATTTTCTAAGCCTCATTTAATGCAAATTTTCAAATGCTTTGCTCACATTCATCCTCACATATTTGTATTTATTGCTCAATTTCAAATGTTTTGCTCACAATCATCCTACAATATTTGTATTGAATATAGATATTTTAAAAAGGAAATATGTTAACTAATTTTTTTTCCGAGATTTGTCACAGCATCTGTATTATGACCGAGATTTGTCACTAATTGTAGGATATACTATAAAACAGGAATATATGAGATTGCTCACTAATAATATGTAGTTTTTTTTTTCCGGAAATTGTTATTAATTATTTATATAATTTTTTTTTACACAAAAAATTCAAATAATCAAATATATAATAATATAATAATATATAAAAAGGAATTGATTATTTACATTCAATACAAATTGATATTGATAGGCATAATTTTTTTTTTCGGCAATTGATTATTCTATATATTGACATTCATATATTTGTCCATTTAATTTAATTTAATTTTTTTTTTCCGGAAATTTGTCACAACATCTGTATTATATTGATAGACATAATATATAGTTTTTTTTTCGGAAATTGTTATTAATTATTTATATAATTTTTTTTTACACAAAAAATTCAAATAATCAAATATATAATAATAATAATATATAAAAAGGGAATTGATTATTTACATTCAATACAAATTGATATTGATCGGCAAATATGTAATTATGTTTATAAAAAGTAATATTAATGTGGTGATCCTATTTCATAGCAATCAAAGCTGTCAAATTGTGGCACAATAGTATTAAAAAGGAAATATGTGGGGAAGATTGTTGCTTATAGTTTTTATGCTTTTTTTTTTTGGATCGCAAATATGTGGGGATGGTATGGATAAAGTCATTGTTTGTGTCTTGATTCAAATCATGTGCATAAAACATTCCTAAATTTTTATTAGGGTAATTTAAAAGGAAACATTTAATTTGACCAAATTACTCATATGTCCTTTTTTCACTATATATAGGACCTTAATCTCAACCCTAAAACTCATCATTTCTCAATTCTCTTCTCTTTAGTTATAGTTATATCTCTTTGTTTATTTTCATTGTTTTTTATTTACTTGAATTTTTAAGAAAATGCCTCCAAAATATAATTATATTTCTGAAATTTCTCCATCCAAAGAAACATGGAATGTATTGGTTAGAATTGTTCGCATGTGGTTTGTTAAAGATATGAATAGAGATGTGCTGCCATATTCTTTAGAAATGGTTTTGATGGATAAGAAGGTTTATTCACATCTTGATTTTCAATTTATTTTTTAAATTTTTTAAGCAATCATATCTAATTTTTTTTTTTTTTTGTGTATTCTAGGGTGAAAAGATCCATGCAACAGTTCGAAGAACATTAATTTACAAATATGAAAAGGAACTCACTGAGGGCCATGTGTATTCCATAAGCAACTTTAGTGTTGCCACTAATGTGGGATCATATAGAACCACCAATCATGCCTATAAAATTAATTTTCAATTTGGAACTAAAATCAAAAAATTTGATGACAAGTTGATACCTGCTAATATATACATGATCAGTGAACCTCATAAGATTTTTAATGATAACTATGATACCGATTATTTGATAGGTTTGTCTATAATATATACTTAGCATAAAATTAAATAAACTTTCGTTTGTCTATAAAACTAAGACTTTCGTTTGTCAATTATTTATTTATTTTTTTAATAAATAAATAATGTAAAGTACTCCAAATTTTTAACCCAATACATCAAGTTTTTTTCTTTTATTTTTATTTATATTTTGGGATGGAGAGAGTAACTTATTAATCTTTATGTTTTGTTTAGTTATCGATTTAAGTGTATTCTACGTGGCCATTATGTGGACAAGCTGATTAATTTTTTAAAGTCTGATGCATCCGACAGTACATGTGTTGTATTGCTTTTTGGAAGGATGAATTTTTGGAAAGGTATCACATAACCCTCACCGTGTAATTTTAATAAGGCTTCGATGCTTAAACAAAATTCAACATAACTAAATTATAATTCAGGTATACCTACTGTTCAGAATTTCGGACAATATACAAGGGTGTTATTCAATCCAAATATTGATGCCGCTGCAGAATTGAAGCAAAGGTTTATAGTTTTCTCCTATTTACAGTATATACACGGAGTAGTTTGGAATGCATTTTATGTTCACTTAATAAAATATGTCTTTTATATCTATAGAATGCTGGACAGAACAATTTCTAAGCCTCATTCGATATATGCAATAAATGAAACTACAAAAGCACATGTATTGGATCAGTGGGTGTACAAAACAATTAGACATACTCTATCAACCCTTGGTTTATGTGCAATGGTAACCATTACTGATATTGATTTGTTTGTCTATTTTCATTTTAGATTTATGAAGTTGTACCTAAGTTGTCACAATTAAATATTGCAGGGGTCGGTGTACGCTATATTGGGCAAAGTAGAACATTTGGAACCTAACTGCGATTGGTGGTATTTATCCTGTGTATGCAATACCAAAGTGATTCCTTATGATAATATGTATTATTGGAGAACATGCAGTAGACGTGTTTTAATTGTTAGTCAAGGGTAAACATTTATTTTTTAAAATTTATATCAAAAGAAAATGTGTTTATTTATGGGTCATTCTAATATATCTAATGAAAGCATATATTAAGTTTAATTTAATAGTACTTTATGCTCATAAAATACAAAAATTTTAATATGAGATGTGTGAGCTCATGTAGCACAAATCCGTTATTACTTTAAATGAGATTCACCGTTTGATGATATATTTTTGTTAATGGTGTCAATAAATCGTAAGTTTGATTTCCTAAAATTTGACCATTAGTTTAGATATCACGAAAAGAAATTATATGAGTTATTTGATTTTCTAAAAATCGACCATTATTTTTTATCATGCGTTTTTTGTTACTCTATTCATCATAATTTTTATTTATGTTGTAAACAAAAATAAGTAAATTTTTAAAGGTTTGCCCCCGTGCTTGGCACGGGTATCATACTAGTTGTTATTAAATACTCTCTCTGTCCCAAATTATAAGGGAAAAAAATCCATTTTTTTGTTCCAAATTATAAGGAAAAAAATTATTTTCAAGAATGTTTTTCCTTTATTCTCATAAAATTAAATGCAAATTGCATTTAATTTTCTATCTCCCCTTTTCTCAATAAACAACAACCAATAAAAATTGGTTTTACATCTTCCTATGCAACTTATTCCAAGAAAAACTCACAAAAATATATTTCAAATTATCATGTTTTACTTTTTTTTAATAAATGTGATTTTTTTATTTTTCCTTATAATTTGGGACGGAGAGAGTACATAGACCTTAAAATCAATTGATTTTCGTGGCTCTATGTGCCGATTTTTTTTCTTCAAGAAATTAAATTATTGTCTTTTTCGTGACTCTATATGAGGCAGTTAATGAAGCATGGGATAGAGAATTGCCTCGGTAATACACAGAAGCAGTTAAATTCAATTAATACAATTTTTATGATGCAAACTCTACCTTATTTGACAGATTCCCGCCCATATTAACCAAAAATTAGTGTTTTGACCGATGCATGTTATGTACTACTATATTAGATTAGATATAAGAAGATTCCTTAATTATGTACGGGAAAAATTTGGTTTGGTCGGAAGAACTCATCTAGTGTTCCGCGTAGATTTCTTGTTGGAGATTAGTTATCAATATTGGTAGTATAAATTTCGTACTTATATCGTTGTAATGCCAAAAAAAAATTATTAAATAATTTTTTATAATAAAATTATTAAATAACTAGAACATCGACCCGTGCATTGCACGGGTCTAATTAGCGTAAGATATATAATAATTAAATAAGATATGATAATTCCAATAATGTAAGGTATATGAAAAAAATTGAGTAACATTAAACGATAGTTCAACAATAATTTAGGATAAATATTCATACAAAGAAAATTATGTTATATTACGGAAGACTTCCTTATAGACCACATTCGAAGTCTTAGTCGTATCTTCATTGTCGTCATCGATGATCAATATTTTTAATCCTTTTCTAGAAGTAACTCTTAAAATTGCAACAAACAACTGACCATGTGAAAACACTGGCGACGGAAGATATATCCCAACATGCTTTAAAGATTGTCCCCAACTCTTATTAATAGTCATCGCAAAAGAAATCATTATAGGAAATTGTCTCCATAGAAATTTAAAAGGAATTCTCACGACAGATGGTGTCATAGAAAATCTAGGTATGAAAACCTGAACACCAATATTACTTCCTGAAATAATTTTTCCTTCAAGAGCACATTTTCCCAATCTCGTAATAAAAGTCTTGTTCCATTGCATAATCCTAATTTTTTATTCAAATTCCTTAATAGCATAACTGGAACTCCAACTTTAAGTCTCAGCTTGTGATTTGGAAGTCCCGACGTAGAAATCGTGTTCAAAAATTCGGGAGTATGAACATCATCCACTGTTTGATCGTTTACATTTTGTGTTAGTGGAGTATCATAACTCAAATATGTTTTTTCTTCACCAGGAATTAAATCCAACATATAATCATTTATTGTGTCGACTATTGAATTTTTAGGAGCTAGTAGCTCTATTTTGGAAATACGTTATATCGTTCATGTTTTGTAAAAGTTGGGGATATGTGTTTTCAATGATAGGAGCAAGAGGATCACCTGAATTTGGAATCAATAAATCTGATGGAATGTCAAGTTCTAAATCATCGTCCTTGTCATCTCCAATTTCTCCATCGCCAACACCCAAAACTCATTCAGAAAACAATCTTCTTTGTTCAACGTCTGCACTCGAAGCACCACCGAGAAGCCTCATGATTTTACTCAATGTTGAAAACTTCACAAAAATTCCATAGAACCGAAGAATTAATAGTAGCATGAACAACTTCTGGCCTTGTACCTTTGGGTATTACTGGTAGAATTTGTCTAAAATCTCCGCCAAAGGGAATGTGTTTATTTTTTTCATCAACAGCTTTGAAACGGTGTTTGTGCATCATTGGTGCTTCATCCCATATAATGAGTTTTGCTTTTTGTATTAATAGCGCCAAAGGGCTTTTAGGAACTATGATACATGTTGAAAACTCGTCAACATTTAGAGGAGTACAAAACCTTGAATGTGTTGTTCTACCGCCAGATATAAGCAATGCAGCGATCCCATTTGATGCAACTGTTAAAACTATCTCACCTTTTGAGCGTAATGCGACTGACATGGCCCTCAAGATAAATGTCTTCCATGTACCGCCATAACCATAAAGAAAAAACACACCAGGTTTGTTTTCTTTAACTCTTGTCATGATTGTGTCATATACTTTACGTTGCTCTGAAGTTATAGTTGACATCAATCTAACATGTTCCTCAGCTAATGATTGTCTGTTATAATTCAATTCGTCGTGTATTAAACTATTTTGTATATCAAGAACTAATGATGTGTCTGCTCTAGGCATCTCAATATCTGCTAGTGCATATTGTATCAATTGATCATCGGTTAATATTAAATCTGCAATGTTAAAATCAAAATAATAAATGTGATTAGTGACATGACTATTGTTGTGTTTGGTTGTATTGCAAAAAAAATTGATTTAGTAGAATTGAGTTTGATAATAACTTTCCAAAATCTCACATGATAATTATTCTCTAAATTTATGATCCGGTAGAAAAAAATCATTGATCAGGAAAGACATAAAAATATTTTGTAATGAATAATATAGTCAACAATAATTTTGATACGATATATTTTTAAAATTGATGGTGCTTATCAATTATTGCACATAATTTTAATCATAATTGGTATACTTGCCATAGTGGTCGGAAATATTGCCTTGCATTGAAGGGTTGTAGGTTCGAATCCTAGTCAAGACAAAATTGTATTTTTTTTATAATAAAAATTGCAAGATAAAATGGAGGGAAAACAGGAAAAACAAATTAGGGTTTAGGGTTTGCTTGTGTATACAAACTTATAATATAAAAGATTATTCAAAAATAAAATACTATAATTAATTTTTTAGTGGGAATTAATGATCATGAATGCACTTATTTTGTCTCCCAAATTAATATTGTGATTTAATACCTACGTCGATGAAACATTATAACAAAAATAGGATATTTTAGGTCTATAAATTTTGACACGATCAATATCTAAGGGTACTACTTGTTAAGAAGTCTCACATCGGTTGAGAGATGGTCTGACTAAGTGTTTATAAACTAGAGACAATCCTCACCTTACAAGTCAGTTTTGTAAGGTTGAGTTCGACCCAATACTCATTTTCTAAGATGATATCAGAGCCTCTATGGCTAAGTGGTCTAGAGTTCGATCGCCGCTCTCCTCACTTTCTAATTAAAAAGTGGAATTTAAGCATATTGTAGGTGGGCCTATGCATTATCCACGCTTCAAGCTCAAGTGGGCTCTTGCGTGAGAGGGCGTGTTAGAAATAATATAAAACCATTGATGTGGCCCTATCCTAACAGCTTAAGCTTTTGGGATAATCGGTTATTTGACATACTTCTTAGAAATGAGTATTGGGCCTAACTCATCCTTACAAAACCGGCTTGTAAGGTGAGGTTTGCCTCGCTATTGGGCTTGGTACGCGGATATAAATGGTAGGTTGCCCGATATCGGGTGGCCCAGCGGATCTTGGAGAGGCTCTGATACCAACTTCTTAGAAATGAGTATTGGGCCTAACTCAACCTTACAAAACCGACTTGTAAGGTGAGGATTGTCTCTAGTTTATAAACACTTAGTCAGGCCATCTCTCAACCGATGTGGGACTTCTTAACACTATTAATTGAGTTAAGGGATTTTCCTTGAATTTTATATTATTAAGTAATGACTATATTTTAGAAAAAAAAATCGTTTTATATAGGAGCTAAACAACTTAATGAGTATTTTTTATAGGAGTAAACAACTTAATGGGAGTATTTTTTATGTTTTATAACAACTTAATGTCTTTTTTCTTTGAAGCAAAAATTATTTAGATGAGTAAAGGGGGATCGATCAAATTATCAAAACTCATTACAAAAGGTGTGCATCATATGCATTGGAGAGTGGAGACGGATAAGAAGATTAATCCACCAATTTGAAAAGAGAAAATTCTTATCTATATGTATCTTGACATCTTCTTTACACATAAACTTGATTTTATCCGCTACTTCCGAGATGTTTAGAATTTTGCCGTTGAAAATGATGTCATTGCGCTTTAACCAAATACACCAAGCCACCACAAACAACAATCTCATGTTCAGGACCGCAAAATTAGAGCTGTCAAAATGGGCTAGCTCGAATAGGTCGGTTCGTTAAATCTGATTTTTTCTCGGGTTCGGACCTTGAAAATCCTAGCCCGACTAAAGAAAAAAAAAGTTCTACCCCAACATTAATTTTGAATGGACGAATTTGTCCTCATATATAAACTAAAACCCTGAAGAAAAAAATTTGGTTACCGGAACACTTTGAAAAAAAATGTTCTGATATGTAAATTTTTTTTTGGTTACCGGAACACTTTGGAAAAAAGTGTTCAGGTATATAAAATTTTTCTAATTTTTTTTTACCTGAACACTTTGAAAAAAAATGTATAGGTATGTAAAATTTTTCCAAATTTATTTTGTTACCTACACACTTTGGAAAAAAGTTTTCAGGTATGTAAAATTTTTCTAATTTTTTTTGTTACCTGAACACTTTGAAAAAATGTGTGTAGGTATGTAAAATTTTTCCAAATTTATTTTGTTACCTACACACTTTGGAAAAAAGTGTTCAGGTATGTAAAATTTTTCTAATTTTTTTTGTTACCTGAACACTTTGAAAAAAAATGTGCAAGTATGTAAAAAAATAACCTATTATGCATATTGATATTTCCGTTATTCAATGAAACCAGGTATGGCGATTGTTGCATTTTGGGATAGAAAACTCTTTTCAAAGTGTTCAGGTAACAAAAAAAATTAGAAAAATTTTACATACCTGAATACTTTTTTTCCAAAGTGTGTAGGTAACAAAATAAATCTGGAAAAATTTTACATACCTACACATTTTTTTTCAAAGTGTTCAGGTAACAAAAAAAAAATCGAAAAATTTTACATACATGAACACTTTTTTCCAAAGTGTGTAGGTAACAAAATAAATTTGGAAAAATTTTACATATACCTACACACTTTTTTTCAAAGTGTGCAGGTAAAAAAAAATTAGAAAAATTCTATATACCTGAACACTTTTTTCCAAAGTGTTCCGGTAACCAAATTTTTTTCTTCAGGATTTTAGTTTATATATGAGGGTAAATTCGTCCATTCAAAATTAATGTTGGGGTAGGTTGACAATTGTTGGGGTAAAAAAAAAATCCCGTCTAAAATATGGGCTAGCCCGAATGGGCCAAGGGCGGCCCGCAAACCCGAAAAAATTAAAATAAAAAAATTAAAATTAAAAATAAATATAAATAATTTGTTTTGGAGGATTTGAACTTAGTTCGTAATATAAATTATAAAACACCTCCGCTACTTAAGTAGCAGATGAGTAAAAATAAAGCACCCGAGAAACTCGTAGGTAGCGGATAAGTTAAAATAGGGCACGCGAGAAACTCGTACGTGGCGGTTGAGAAAAAAATAGGGCGTGCGAGAAACTCGTAAGTACCGGATGAGTAAAAATAGGCGCGCAAGAAACTTATAAGTACCAGATGACTAAAAATAGGGCGCGCGAAAAGTCGTAGGTAGCGGATGAGTAAAAATATGACGCGCAAGAAACTCGTAAGTAGCGGATGAGTAACAATAGGGTGCGCGAGAAACTCGTAGGTAGCAGATGAGTAAAATTAGGGCGCGCGAGAATATATATATATATATATATATATATATATATATATATATTGGATGAGTAAAAATAAGACGCGCGAAAATTATTGATCATATTTATAATGTTGAGTTTGAGCACTAAATGTAAAATAAAAAATAAAAAAATAAACCGGGCGGCCCGAAAGCCCGACAAACCGTATCGGGCTAGGCTCAGGCACTAATTTTGGTAGTCCGTTTTTTATCCGGGCTTTTTAGCCCGACCCAATGAAGCTCGAAGCCCGACCGAGCCGGCTCGAATTTGGCTGGACTGCCCATTTTGACAGCTCTAGCAAAATACATAAGATTATTGGTTAACATCATCGTGAACCTACATTTTATGCAGAAATTGATAATAACCTCTAACGGAAATTTTTTGCTCTCCATCTGCTGCTCCTTCCTGCAGAACCGCTCCTGATAACATCTTAATTTATTTTAGTGCAATAATCAATAAAGACATATAACCACGCAGGTCCGACTCACCAAATTTTTTATTTTTTATTTTTTAAGAAAATTTATTTATTTTTTAATATTTTTATTTCAGTACAAAAGAATTTAACTACAATATTTGTCAAAAAAAATAATTTAACTACTGTATTAGCTTGTAAAAAATTAAGCACGTGAATAAATATAAATGACAAAAATCTAGTTTTCGTCAACTGTGTTGATAAATTTAAACTTTTTTGTTAAATCTTAAATAAAGAATAAAAACATTTAAATATAGATATAAAAATGCAAAATATTCTACCAAAAATAAATAAAAATGCAAAATATAATTTAATATTTAATGTAAAATATTAATTATATTTTTTTTGAAACTTGAATATTGAAAATGATAATTATTAAAAATTTCAAAGGTTGAAATTAAAAGCAGAAATATGATTTTCATGTGTAAGGGTAGTTTTTTCATTTATATATAATATATATCATATCTTTATTTGGCTTATCTAACTTATACAATAGAGTTATTTTATTAATCAGGATATTTATAAAAAAATATTTATTTAGTAGGGCCAATATGCGTTTTAAAAATATAACATTATTTAATTACTTATTTTGCTTTTAGTATTTTTAATTTAATTTATAAAATTTTGAAATATTTAAAATTAATTCAAAAAATATTATATATATATATATATATATATATATATATAATTATTTCATAATGATAATTAATATCATCATTCAAATAAGACATATATTTTATTATGTTATAGTTAAAAGTAAAACATGTTACATTTTTTTAAGAAAACATGGTGCAAATGATGAACCATCTGCAATACTAAAGATATATAAAATAAAAGATAAAGAAGTTAAAAAAGCTGGGAAACATGAACCTAACCTAGTCAAACTGTCATACTTATACCATACAAATGTGTATAATTAAACCCAAATATATGATAAAATAAACACAAAAACTACACATAATTAAGTGGTCTAGAACCAACCTAACGGGTAAAAAGGAACCAAAGCAAATGTACAATCCATCACAAGTACAATTCACCGAACCGACATAGGAGAACGAAGCCAAGTTGCACACAAATATCCTAGCGTATCGACAATTGTGATCACAAATTCAGACATGTATCCAGATAAAGAGGTTTGGCAAATGTTTCCGACCACCAACACAGTAACAAATTTCATGAACCAACAACTTGCATAGACTATCAACATCAACCGTAACTAAATACGACCATTTCTAGACAACAATCCGAACTAACACAAAAGTTTGAAACAGATATGCAAAACCACACAAAACGTTATGACGACCACAATTGACGGAGAGGCACACCAGATCATAAGCAGATTGAAACAGTAGAGAATCAAGCCCAACCACCACATAAGAACATGCAGTGACACACCAGCTCGAAATCCAAACTCCGACGACAACAACCGAAACGCAATCAGACCTGAAAAATCCAGATTTTAACCGAATCTAGGTAAAACAAACTAGAAAACCAACTTCACAGTGGCGACGATAGAGCGTTGCTGGTTGAACAAAAGCCACCCAACACCGGCGGCGTGGGTTGAGAACAACTCTTGTTGATTACGAGCCCACCAGAGTTTTGGGGTGGTGTCGCCGTAAATATACACATGCATAGTTAAAGAGAAGTTTGACTTTTAGAAAGAAGTACGGCGATGTTTGTATATAGAATAATTATTTAATGTATCCTTATGATCGATTATATACTTTCAAAGTTTCAAATATGTTTACACCTATATTTCATCATACATTTTCATATTCGGCAAATGAAGGGAGACCCATTGTCCCTATTATATCTCCAATGTCTCGCTCGGTTAATCAATACAACGACATTAATTAAGATCCAATAACGTTTGTAACAGTGAGTTTAACATTATGTCTAACAATACAAGTTCACAGATGATTCTATTCTGATTCATGTAAGTAAAAAGTATATTTCCAACACTTTAAGTCACTAGGTTTGGGTAGTATGTTATAAGTCCTGTGTTCGATCCCCAACTCATTGTAAACAAAAAAAATAGAAAATTTCAGCACTTTCTAAATCAAAAGAGTAATTTCAACATTAAAAATAAATCATAAACATACTGAAACATAGATGGTATATAATTAGTCAGATCAAAAGTGTACATCAAAGTCGGGGCATAGAGGGGGTCATAATTTTTTCACTAGTGTTTTTATTAGAAATGTTACTATATATCTTTAAACTCATAAGTTTTAGTTTTGCTAATTTCTTCCTTAAACTCCTTAGTTTTGACCTCCCTTAACCTAAGAATGTTCAAGACATGGCATATGTCTTCTAGCCTATGTCATTTACTTGCAAGATTTATTACTAAATATTTCATGTGCGAATTTTTTTCTAATTCTTCTAATTAATCTATGTATGAGGAAGAGAGCAACTCTTTATATCAACTATCAATAAACAAACTCTAATTTCTAAACTTTCCCTTAATCTCAATGGTGACCACTCAAAAAAGTAAGAGAGAAAACTTAGATCCCTAATAAATACTCACTACCTAATGTGTGTTCCAACCATAAAGCCTCATCAAAAAACATTCAATCTTTAGCCTTCTTTTGTTGGTGGCATTTAGTATGGTCAAGTATAACTTGTCCATGATGGGCCACATTTGATCCTTGGTTAGATTTTATAAGTCTATAAAATTTTAGAATTTTTTTTCTACCCCCTACATTTATCTCTTTACCCCAACATATTTTAAAATATTCTCATTCTACCCTCATATTAAAGTGTGTTGGTATGTTAAAAGTGTGCTGATATGTTAAAAGTGTGTTGGTATGTTAATTAAAGTGTGCTTGTATGTTAAAACTGCATAAAAAGTGTGCTGGTATGTTAAAAGTGTGTTAGTATTTTAAAACTGCATCAAAAGTGTGCTGGTATGTTAAAATTACATTTATCTCTTTAACCCGATGTTCTTGTCATTTTTATTTCTAATAGTGTGCTGGTATGTTTCTGTATGCATGAAACTAATGCAAACATTGGGTTCATGTTCTTTAGTCTACGAAGTTTCATGAATCTCATTTAGGACATGATGAATATATGTAGTCTTTGAAATATATTATCTCTCAAATTTTCATGTATAATTGTATTTTCTGCCTGTTTCCACTCATACAATGGCATTGGCAGCACTTGCAATCCTTGGCCAAAGATCAGCACACTCCTTACCAATTGGTCCAGTGATAGCAGAGTAAGAATAATAGTGAGTATGCCTGGTGGAATAATAGTTATTGGTGTTTGATTAGGCAATACAGTTAGAGGGAAAATGACATTTATATATCTCATTGGCAGACTATATATCTCAAATCCTATTCCAAATCAAAGGTAATCTGTTTGGATTTAATTACCTCCAATATTGCTTAATCTTTAGCCTGGTTTGTTTCTTGAAATAGAAACTAATCAAATCATCTAGACCAACCTTGAACCCAACAAATTTCTTCCCCACTTTTTTTTTCCAGCAAACCAAGCCTGAAAGTAAAATTTGCACATCAAGATATGTGGCATATCATCAATAGATAGGGAAAAGGACATGTTTCAAGTAAGTGGCACCACAAAGCTAACATTCACATCACATCTGAGATGTATTTAGCTCTAATTTTAGCATTCATAGACACTCTTTGTATGAGACCCTTTTCAAGCCTTTAACTTGTTTGTTCTATACATTGTATTTGAACTAAGGCAAATGCCAATAATGCTTTATCACAGAATTGTCAACTACTCAGATTGTATTATACCTCGATGAGATATTGTAATGACACCTTAATTAATCTTTTGCCCTTTGTTTTTACCAAATCTCAACTAATGAACAAATACTACTTCAGTAGCCAACTAATGCACATTAACATCTAATGTGTCATCTAGTATGAGTGAGATGCATGTAAAAAAGAGAATAGGCACAAGAGAATGTGTTCACCCCAAACTCGGTTACAACAGTTGTTAGTTTACCTTCTTTTTGACAGGGCAGTGTGGCGCAAAAGAGAATTTGAAATATGCTATAAGACAAGGGTTATATTTGGTCCACCTTTTGCCCATATTTCCTCCATTGGTATACATCCTTCCATTCTGAAATCACAAAATGAAAAAGAATGTCAGGCTACAAAATGAAGAGTGAATGGATGTTAGGAATCTAAGTGCTTGTTTGGTTCTACGTTATGCACAGCCAAACGCGCGTCAACAGTGTTCAAACGTGAATTTGCATAATTTTAAGATGTTTGGATCTGGATTGTAAAATTGATTTTGGAGCTTAGAATCAATTCTAGCCGAAGCAACTATTCCTAACTTTTGCGTCTGGCCAAAATCAATTCTTGAAAGCTAATTGCAATATCCCAACTTTACCCTTTCAGAATCACTGCTTTCACTTTGCCGGTTTTTATGTATGTTGCAGAAAAACGTATTTCCTGTGGTTGGAGAAGAGAGGGTAGTTGGGTTTTACCCATTTCTTTAATTTCTTTAATAATAAACAAAAACAAAAGTGAAAGTACTACTAGTATATTATTATAAATAAATGGATATATATAAAAATAAAAGCGGAAGCAGAACAAATTACACCTAGTATTACCTTAAAATGATGTTTAAATTAAAACATACTGTTATAAATTCATTAAAATACAAAAAAGAAGTAGAGTTTATTAAATTTACCGTCCAAAAATAGTGTTTATTAAATTTAAATATCATATTTTTGTTACAATAAATAGGCCCATATTTTAATATAATTATTATCACATTTTATTGAATATTTGTTTAGCAATCTATTAATTTTTTTATTAAATTTAAATAATTATCTATAATACAAATAAAATATATTGTTTTAAATATAAGTAAAACCCATTTTGGTAATTTGCACATCCAAAAGTAATTATTATTCAAACTATCCAAAGAATATGAGTTCATGAGAATCACTTCTACACAAATGTATCCAAACATAAATCAATTTAACTCAATTCATTTTTAACCAAAATCAATTCTGTCAAACTCAATTCTACCAAACTTAATTCTAGCCACCACTAAACCAAACACACACTTAGAGAGAAAAAAAAATGTAAATTAAGTATCTTACAATAGGAGTGTATCAGATGCTTCAGTCCTGACATAAGCCCTTGGTTTTCAATAAGATACAATAGTATCCATCTATGCATCATACTTAACAGTAATTAATAACAAAGATATAATAAAGGGTCATGCTAACCGGTGCCCCCGGGGCACTGGTTAAGGAAACCAAAAAAGGAAATTTTAAAATTGAAAATAACACTTTTTAGACTTTCGAGGTGTTGACTGCACAAACTTTAATATGATATTACTATATTTGGTTCCTTAAACAGTGCCCCCGGGGCACTGTTTAGCATTTTCCTATAATAAAATAGAAAGGATTAAAATTAAAATGTGCATAAGCATAATGACATTGAATCAAACTTCAGCTTTATTTCCAAGGATTGAGGAACAACACAATATTGGAATCAAATAGTTAATAACAAAAGTAAAATAAATCAATAATAAAGAAAAACACAAATGAAAATAAAGACAAAGAGTAAAGATGAGAAATATTCTTTCAGGGTTGGAATTGGGGCTTGAGGTCAGAAATCGCTCAAATAAATTGACAGGACAAGTGTCAAATACAATCTCAAAATCAAAATTACAAAAAGAAGATGCAGATGCAGTACCAACATACTTTTAACATACCAGCACACTTTAATTAATATACCAACACACTTTTAACATACCAGCACACTTTTAACATACCAACACACTTTAATATAAGAGTAGAATGAGAATATTTTAAAATATGTTGAGGTAAAGAGATAAATGTAAAATTTTTATCATACATCCCCGCACTATATCACCTCCTCTTCTTTTTCTTCCTAAGAATTCATCCCTCTTTTAACTCTTGATGCCCATATCGGTCAAAATAATTTTTAGGGAAAATCTAATATGTGTTCTTAGGGCATTTATATATAGTAAGTTTGTATTAAAAGTTATGCATTTAATATTTTTTGAAGGAAAAAATTAATTTGTTTAAGACATAAATACTATTTAAAGTATCGTTAACATGTGCCTTAAGGGCATATGTCAGCATGACCAACTTTATACCATACCAGATTCACCGGCTTGCATGTGTTTCATGATATTCCTATAGGTTTCAAGATCTAGTTTAGTACATAGACAATTCTAATATGGACCACTACTACGGTGCTCCATGGTGGATCAATATTTAAAAAATATTTAAAGTTTTAATGACGATATATATTATTGTTTTGAAGTATAAGTTGATGATCATCTTTATTTTTATGGTGAAATAATGACTTAATTGTCACTGATTTGATTAAAATAACGAAAAATAAAAATATGACTCGTATCAAACCAACACCAATCATGTCATTTTTTAGCTGTAAAAATTAAGATAGTCATAATTTTTTACTTCTCAAAAATATTAACGATAGTCATTAAAATTTCAAATAATTTTATACACACCAATCTACGGTGACCACTTTTAGCATTAACCCGTGTATCGTGGCCATATGTAGAATAACAAGTGTAAAATAACGAGAATTTAAAAATGATTTTTAGTTTTTTACTAGATTGTAAAAGATGTAATTTAAAATTGTACAAGGTAGTACTGGTTTGCTGGAGTTTTTAGTGAAGAAGGCCAAAATGAATGAATCATTTGTCGTGCATATTGTCAGAGACATTTATCACCATGTCAGTCGTTCGACCACACCATTTTAAAACTGGTGGATCCTTTCATTTACTCATTATAGTTCAACCACACCATTTTAAAACTGGTGGGTCCAATTTCATTTACTCATTATGGTTTGTGGTTTATAGAGCCAGCCTGTGTGATTAAGATAAAAAGAAAAATATTAAAATTTGTAGTGTACTCCTATATCAATAATATATTTCGTCAAAAAAAAAAAATCAATAATATATTATTTTTTATTTTTAATTCACATAAATAATTTATATGATATAAAAATTTTAATCTAATAATAAATTTTATATATAATACTCAAATGTTAGGTGGTTGTAATTTGAACTTTTCTCAAATATAATTTTATTAAAATTTATTAAATAATAAGACTAATATTTTTCGATCTTCTTGATACTTCCACTTATTCATTTTAAATTTTGTTTCCACTTATTCACCTTAAATATAATAAGATTAATATTTGTTAAATGGTTGTAATTTGAACTCTTCTCTCAAACCTAACTTCAGGTAGTAGAGACGTTTGATGTAATATGAAAGAATTCAAGTTTAAACCTTGATATTCCAACTCATTCATCTTAAAAAAATTCTAGACATTAGACTACTTAAAAAATAAAAAAAATAAAAAACTATCAGTTCATAGGAATCAGATTTGGTGCAGTTATTGCGTGACGCAGTAATGCATCTAAACCGTCCGATCACGATCTAATTGATGAGATATACTTTTAGTGTTATTTTTCTTTATTTAATCTGAGATGTCCAATCATAAATTGATAGCTGAGATTCAAAACAATGTGAAACTGAATGCTTTCTCCATAGTAGCTAATCCAAATCCAAGATCATATTGGAGAGATATATGCTTGGACCATCTTTTTAAAATTTTAACCAATGAATGTCACACTAGAAGTGAGGGTTTAACTTGTGCTAGAATTCTATAAGTACCCAGAGACCAGTTTCGAATCTTTATATACTTGGAGACAAGTTAATTACTCTCTACTTTCCAACACTGCACGTTGTGTAGTGCATAGTACTATAATCAATGGACAACATTGAAGAAGAAGTAAGAGAGCCGGTTAGTCCAAGTGGACAATACTTCAACACAGCACCCTTATGTTCATATGTTTTTGGATTTTTGGAATTAGAAATTCCAATTGACGACGATCAAGCTATGTATTTGCTTCAACATGTTTTCTTACCTATTAATCCACGCTTCTCCTCTATAATGGTACTTACTTATATGTTCTTTATTTTTCGTTACAAATTTTTGCTTATAAAAAAAATAATATTAACATGTGCATATATGCTATATATGCATGCAAAATAAATATAGGTGAGAGACAAAGATGAAAAAATGAAGTGGAAAAAAGTAGAGGTAAATCCTGAAGATCATCTAAAGGTTCCAATATTCCCCAAAATTGAGTCAACAGAATTTTATGACAAAGATTTTGATGATTATGTTTCAAAAATATTAATAGAAAGGACACCACAAAACAAACCACTTTGGGAAATTCATTTGATAAAGTATCCAACAAGCAATGCTGCTTTCACTATAATATTCAAACTTCATCATGCACTTGGTGATGGTTACTCTCTCATGGGTGCTCTTCTTTCTTGTCTTCATAGAGCTGATGACTCTTCTCTTCCTTTGTCTTTTCCTAATCGCAAATCATCGCAATTGTTAACTCCCAAGAAAGGTTTTTTCAAGTTGTTCCCTTCAACTATTTTCTCAATTTTTAATTCCATCTTTGATTTTGGATGGAGTATAGCCAAAAGCTCAATAATTGAAGATGACAAAACACCTATATGGAATGGAGAGGAAGGTTCAGAGTTTCTTCCTTGTGCACTTACAAACCTAACATTCTCTCTTGATGAAATCAAAACAATCAAGTCTAAACTTGGAGTGGTAAGCCATATGGTTTTTTGTGTTTTGCTATTTATGGCTTATTAATATTGTTTATCTATAACTTCATGTAATATATGAGCATATTTCACCTAACGCGTAAAAATGTAATTGTGGGTTTGGTTATGCACGTAATATGTGAGCATATTTCATGTAACACATACAGATGTATTTTTGGTTGACAACCTATTGATACAAAATACCATGTAGTAAGGTTAAGGTTTAATTGCACTTTCGGTCCCCCTATTTTATAAGATCCACGATTTTGATCCTCCAATTTAAAAATCAAACATTTTTGCCCCCCTCCTCCCCCCCCCCCGCCATTTTTATTTCTTTTGCACTTTTGGTCCCCTACCCCATTTTTTAACCAACTGACAGAAAAAACGCTGATGCGGTAGTATTCATGTGGCAAAAAAGTCAGCAAATATATTATTTTTAATAATAAATAAAATTTAAAACAATTAAGTAATTTTAAAAAAATAAAATAAACTTTGGAATATGGAGATCTAGGTTTTTCTCTTGTTACTTTATTTTTTTTAATTACTTAATTGTTTTAAATTTTATCCGTTACTCACTCCGTTCCAAAATAAATGACCTAGTTGACCACCTTCATGTTTGCCATTGCACAACTTTAATTATTAATATCTATTATTAAAAATTATAAAAATTATATATTTTTAAAATACTCATCAAGACAAATCAAACATCTCATATGCTAATATTTACATATACATATTAGTAGCAAAATACACTCAAAGGAGGTTATATGAATAGTAGACAAAGTGAAAAATAAATCATTTATTTTAGGACGGAGGGAGTATTAAAAATAATATATTTGCTGACGTGTACTTGTTTTGCCACATGGATACTGTCAGATCAACGTTTTTCCTGCCAACTGGTTAGAAAATGGGGTGGGGGACCAAAAGTGGAAAAAAAAATCAAAATATGGGGGCAAGAATGTTTGATTTTAAAATAGAGGATCAAAATTGTGAATCTTATAAAATTTGTGGACCAAAAGTACAATTAAACCTAATATTAATTTAAATATGAATAGATTTTGTAAGTTTGTATATGATCTACGTTCTTATAGTTTTTCAATTGTGGTAGTACTATACATGTTTCATCTTAAGCTTAAATTAGTTCTAATTAATATGATTTTTTCGGTATTGCAGACAATAAATGATGTGATTACTGGGGTTATTTTCTATGGGATTAGGCTATACATGCAAGAAATTGACAATAAGGCAAGATCATCAAACTCAACAGGATTGGTGTTGCTTAGTACTAGGAATATTGGAAGTTACCAATCAGTCCAAGATATGATGAAGGCCGATTCAAAATCTCCATGGGGGAATCATATTTCTTTCTTACATTTATCAATCCCAAATTTAAGCCAAACCAGCCTATCAAACCCCCTAGAATTTATTTGGAAAGCACAAAAAATAATCAAGAGGAAGAGAAATACTTTCACTGTTTTTCTTATTGAATGGGTTTTAGACATGATGCTGAAATTAAGAGGACACGAGGTATGTATATGTATAGGTTCACTTGGTATATTCACCATAATATTAGTCTTTGGGAGCAACTTTATATATCCCGTATTTTCTTTAAAAAAATAACCCTCTTGCACTACAACATTTTTAGCTTTCGGCAACGGCATAAAACATTGACCAACATATTTCCAACCGTCGAGTGTACGACTGTTGACTAAATGTTTAGGTTACAATTTTCGTGCAGCATTTTAGATGAATATTATTACATTTAATTTCTTAACATGTGCCTTTAGATACATGTGCATTTTCCCAAAAAAACGAATATGATTTAGAAACTATACTATAGACGAGACAAAAGTTCCTGTATACGTATATACATATATTAGTTAAGTTTTTTTTTTTTTTCCAGATGTGTACATCACACACATGTGAAGTAATTTGGAATGGAAAAAGTAAACAAGCCTTAAATCTTTCATTTGTTTCATGTTTTTGAAAGGCTTGAGCTATATTAACATGTATTGCAGGCAGTTGCAAAACATATATATACCACATTGAGAAACTCAAGTGTTGTTATGTCCAATTTGATTGGGCCTGTGGAACCTATGGCTTTGGCAAATCATCCTGTAAAAGGCTTGTACTTTATAATGTCTGGTGCACCTGAGGTAACCATTATCTTTATCTCTCTGGTTTTTGCTAATCTCTCTCTATCTTAAAAAGCCTAATTAAGAAGAGATAGATTTTAGCTAGCATGTTTTTTTAGAACAATATGAATATATGAATGTGTTATTCTAACATGTTATCCTTGGTGGTTGCAGAGTATAGACATTGCAGTTATGAGCTATGCAAGAACATTAAGAATTACTTTGAAAACACAGAAAGACTTGATTGATGAGCAAAAGTTTAAATTGTGCATGGTAAGAGCCTTTGAAGCCATATCAAAAGCATCGATGGAGATTCCCAACAAAACAAAGATTAAATAGACATTCTATGTGGAGAAAGAGAGGAGCAAGTGAGAGGAAGTTCATTATTTGTCAATTTATTATCAACATTAATTAAGTAGAGAACTTAAATTCTAATTTATAATATCAATCGTTGGATAATAATAGATGTAGTATATATATGTCTATACAATTTGGTTGAATAATAATATCACTATTTATTAATGAATTTTTTTGGAATATACCTATTTGGAGGAGTGTTTTGTATATTAAGCGTTAATTTTGTGGTCTAAATTTGGGAGTTCATAGTCCAAGGGTCTAAAGCAATGTTTTAAAAACCGGACCGGAGGTCGAACCGGTGTGACCTCCGGTTCACGGTTCAATTGGTCGGATCGGTTGGACCGCTATTAAACCGATCGAACCGGAATAATAAATAAATATAATATTAAACTTCATAAATAATAATTTTTATAAATAAAATTCATCATAGTAGTAGTTTTTTAAAAACAGAATTGGATAGTATGACCCAATATATTTATTGCCTCAAAGAAAGAAAAACCCAATACATTTGTTCAACAAAACACAAGGCAAATTAGGCAATATATATAGGAGTACTTTTAACTAAACCTAATTAGCCAAAGACAGTTCACAGCCGCAACATCACTTTCCTCTCCCTATTTTTACTCTATGTTTTTCCAGATTCTGCATCTCAAATTCTATACCTACCTTTTCTTCTTCTTCTTCTCAAACTCTTTTTTTTTTTTTGCCTTAAAGGTTGATACTTAAATTAATAATTGTTGTTTCAGCAACAATGTTACACAGAAATAGAAACAAGAAACAATTGCAAAGAGATTATGCAGAACCATATGTATTATCCAACCCGAAAAACTTCTCAAACTCTACCTCTTCTTAAATGGTGTAAAAATAAAGAACTGTGCTGGTCTTAAACTGATGGATCTATATCATCATGATAGAGAAGGAGGATTTGGGGATTAAAAGTGCAAGCTTTTTTTAAAAAAAAAAAATCGCAATTTTTTAACTATTGTCTGTACTGGAAATCGAAAAAAAAAAATTATGTTTTTTTATTAAATAAATTGGACCGGCCGGTTAGACAAAACCGGCACCGGTTCACTGGTTCATCCGGTTTTTACCGGTTCGCACCGGTTTTTACGGTTTTTTGAGCGGTTTTGCAGACTGCCGGTTCTGGAAGGCTAGCCGGACCGGTGCTAGGCCCGGTTCTCGGTCGAACCGGTTGGACCGGCCGGTCCGGTCCGGTTTTATAAACATTGGTCTAAAGTTTATGAATATTGTACTATTTGAAGAATAGGAATTGAAGTATTTGAATTTTCGAGGGTCAAACTATTTGAAGAATATGAATTTTTGGATTAAATGGAGTTTAAGATGTAACAACAATGTAATATGTAACAACCGATCCGATCTATCCGCCACATGGTTAGAATTGTGCCCAATTTAAATGGTTTGCAGTTTTTATTAGTTGGTGATTTTCAATCTGCAACCAACCAATTCTCAACCATAGTCTAAACTCTAAACTTGTAATTTCACAATACCTTTTTTTTTTCTTTTAATTTTTGATGGGATATAACACCTTATTTATTAATTGTGATCCTCTGCATTTTTTACTCTCTTCAATTATGTCGTTATCAATTTTTGAGGATATAAATATAATGATGTGACATTTAGTGAATTTAATTATTTAATACCCCTCTAGTCATACTTATAAGCAGCATTTAACTATGTTGGATTCTCGTAAGTACTTTGTTTTTAAAGATGTTACTTTTCACGAAATTGTGGCTTACTTCACTCATCATCATCCTCAGGGGTCTCTAGAGCTGTCAAATGGGCTGGATCGGCCCAGCCCGGCCCAGTGGGACAAACAATATATATCGGCTAGGCTGGCTCGATTATTGTTGGGCTACCTATTTAGAAAATTGCTTTTTAGGCCCCCTGCAGTGCTCCCAGACCCCTCATAAACCCAACAATTTTTCTGCTTTTGGACTTTGTATCATACGATCCGAAGTCAAAACATCTTCGGAATGTAAGATCTGAAACGCAGAAGCAGAAAACGATGTTGTATCTTCTTCTCCGTCGCAAACTCGTTAGAAACGCAGTCGCACCACCACTCCATCTTCTTCTTCTCAGCCCGCAACCCACTATAAATCGGTTAGTATCTTCTTATCTAATCCATGCTAAGACACATCATGTGCACAATTTCCTGGTGGGGCTAATTTCCCAAATGCTTATGGGGAATGGATCCTCTCCTGTGCAGTTTTCACCGCAGAAGGTCCAGTCTCAAATCTAATCATTCATTTTTTAAATAAAAAAATTTAAATTATAGTGATGATACAATGTAGGGCTGAGATTCTATTGAACAAAATAATGTATTGGAGGGGATTCTCTCCCATGCTTATGAGGTTAATTTAGATCTGCTATCTTTATTTTAATGACTGAGACTCATTCCAAATGCTTGTGAGGATCTATACCCATCTTTAATGAGGAAAAAGAGGGTCTTAATTTGTGTCAATCATTTTGTGGGATTGATTTGATTAAAAAGTTATTTATTTAAAATAATCTTTTTTTACACAACTTAAAATAGTCCGGTGATTTAAATTTTACTGTTAAGTTTTGTAATAGAATTTTCAAAACCCGACTCTTACATATAGTAATATTCATTCCAACTATTTTTTATTTTTTTGATAGAACCCTTCGAACTAAATTATGCTCAAGGGGCAATGAAAAACATATTTTATTTGATAAAAAAAAAAATTTTATTTAATGTGAATAAGTAAAATAGTCTTATACTTACATAAATTTATATATATTTTTCATTAGATATCATGTCTCATTTAATTTAATATTAATAATAAAATTTATTGATCAAATAATGAAAATAACAATATTTAGCGATATTTTCATCATAAGAAGTTGTTTAAGGGTTGGTTCTCATAAGTTTAACTCAGTTGATAGGAACATTATATATATATATATATATATATATATATATATATATATATATATATATATATATGAGATTTTTTAGCTACTAAACTATTCAAATTTTTGTTTTATTTTTTTATATTTTTTCTCTTACGTGTAGGACAGGGAACAGGGTAGCCCAATGTGGTGTGGATAGAGGATGCCCCTCTTAAACATTATACATCTCTCTTCTTGGATTTAATCAATTAATATATGACCAATATACATTCAAAAAGAAAATAGACATTAAAAGCAAACCGTACGTTTCTTTGGTAGAAAGATTAAAAGCAAATGTGCTGTAACATTAATCGGACGTTGACAAATATAATACTGTTGGTACTATAAGGAGGGAGATGACAAAATTTAAGTATAGAAGGTGCCTTATCATTTTCATTTGGAGAAACATCATTATGATACTAACTACCACTACCGGTGAGGAGCAGATTTAGACATTATATATCAGTGTGGTTAATCATGAAAGAAATTGTAAATTAAATTAGGGTCATGCTAATCAGTGTCCCGGACATTTGTTGAGCATATTAAAAAATGAAATAAATGACAAAAGTAATAATGAGAGAGAATAACTTTAAATATTTTAAAGCATTGAAAGCACAATTTACGAGATAAAATTTTCATATTGATATCTTAACCAGTGCCTGAGGGAACACTATTTAGCATTTTTCATTAAATTATACTGAAAATAAGAAATAATATTGTTTAATACAACATATTTATATTTATGGCAAATGATAACATGTATCAAATTATTATAGTGAAACTAATGTATCAAATTATTAACATTTTAATGTATCAAATCACCATTTACCGTTAAACTGAAACTGTGAAAATGACGGCGACGACGGCGAAACGGATAGAGAGGGTGACAGCGAGCGGTGCTGGTACCGACAAAGAGAGGTGATGGCGGAGAATGGTGTTGAGACAGACGGAGAGTTGATTTCAGCGGCGAGTTGCAAGGAGATGACGGCGGTGAATGATTAGCAAGGAATCCTAATAGTGAAATTGTGTAAGGGAAGAAGAAGAAGAAGAGGGACCTGATTAGTAAGGAATAAGGAGATGATAGTGGTGAATGATTAGCAAAGAGTTTACATGTTTCTTTCAATTTTTTTCTTTTTTAACTTGAACCGTTGATTTGTTTTATTGCCACGTGTCACAGATCTAGGCAACTAATGAAGGAAAATGAGGATATACTAATGGAGCTGATCTCAACTCCTAACATATGCACTAAATTAGATATTATTCCATTTATTCCACCTTAATCATAATTAAAACATTGATTGATAATAACATGTATTTAATAAGATGTAATCACAAAAAAGATTGTTTGATCATATAAACCATTTTTTTTTTTGCGTATGAACATGGAGATGTAACATAATCATCTCTAAAATTAAAGAAAGTTAGGACTTTTTTACAAGTTTTCTTTATCCTCTTTTTACAGTAACATTCCCAACTTGTATAAAATGGAGATGTAAAATTCACAAAGTAGTAATCCTGTTTTGCTTAAACTTTTTTTTTTTATTTAATTAAACATTTGAGTGCTTTGTATTTGATATATTAACTTGAAATTTTATTTATAATTTAATATGGTAGGATCATAACTTTTAATTATTAAAGTTGATTATATATTACTTCTTTTAAAGTAAAATAAATGGATCATAAGTTATTAAATGCATCTTAACATGTGCCTAAAACCCTATATTTATAAACCAATTAAGAATGAGAATTACATGAGAATATAGGGTCATACTTTAAATTATACTTTAAAGAAAACACAAAAAGTCATACTTTAAATTATTTCCTTTCGTGTGGTGACATTATCAAATTAAAGAAAGGTAGACGTGTTCGACACTTGATTTGGTTAAGTACTAATTGGAGTATTTGGAGATTGAGAAACAATATTATTTTTCGAGGGGTGGTGGCGAATGTGTCCGAGTTGGTTGACAATATCATGGTGATCTCGTGGTGTTGGTTTAGTGGTCGGGCCGGTATTAAGTCCGCTTATTCTTATTCCGATTGGTGCACTAATCCTTTATTATGTTTAAGCAATTATTAATGTTTTTCTCTGTATTGTAAGGGTTTGAGTACCCCTTGTACTCACTTATAATACAATTTTGCTTATCAAAAAAAAAAAAAAAATAAATACTTTAAATTATCACATTTTATTCTTTTTCCCATAACCAATAATCAATAAAAAATTAACATTTATTAAAAAAATAAAATGTGATAATTTAAAATATGACTTTTTGTGTTTTCTTTGAAATTAATTTTATGGGATGATGTAAAAAGAATTTTTTTTTTGATAATCATGTAAAAAGAATTTTTATTGATTATTGGTTATGGGGAAAAGAAGTGAGAGAGTAAATTAAATGCAATTTGCATTAAATTTCTTGAGAATAAATAAAAGTAAATCTTAAATTATTTTTTTTGGTACATTCTTGAAAATGATAAAAATGAGTAGTTTTTGTTGAGACAAAAAAATAAATTGCTTATAATATAGAATAGAGGAAGTATATAATCCAAATGACTTATCCTCGCCGTGAGCTTGACTCAGTTGGTAGAGACATCGCACTATATGTACAGGAGTTCGGGTTCGAACCTGAATCATTCAATTTATTCACCTTTCACCTTTAAGGTGAATTTTCTAATCACTAAGCTACTTTAAAAAAAAATATATAATACAAATGACTTTTAAAGACAACTTATTATCCATATCTCAATATATATGAATACATGTTGAGGAGAGTGGATTCCCTCATGTGACACTTATAAAAATACAATTTTCACTAGTGTGAAATTATAAAATAGCATAAAACCTAATTTATATTGTATAAGTTGTTTGAATAAACTCAAAAATAAACTCATCCAAACAGCCATATTTGAATTCATAGTCATTCACATTGACATTATAATTTTGTTCAAGGTCAAAAGTATAACTTTTGCTAAGGGTGTGTTTGTTTCAAGGTTTGTAATGTTATTCCTGGGAATATGAGATTTGGAATGTAACATTGCTATGTTTGTTTCAAGTTTTGAAAATTTGTTCCCAGGAATTTTTTAATCCCAAGAATGTTAATTACACATAACTTCTACACTTGTTATTCTCATGCTAATAGGGTGAGAATATAACATTCCCATGGGAATAAAACTTAACTTCCTATAACTTCTCATAACTTCCCACTACCACTCACATTTATTTGCATTTTTATTTTTTTGAATTTTTTATTTTATATAAATTTTAAAAACATTCCCAGGAAATCTAAATTTTAACCAAACACATGAGTAGGAATGTTATTCCTGGAAATAATATTCCTAGGAATATCATTCCAAGGAATGCAATTTCATACCTTGAAACAAACACACCCTAAATATTTGGATACCGTGACTCGGTTGAACAAACTATCGATCAAAACATACACATAATTTTCTTTTCTTTATTTTTGTTATATTACAATTTTTTTGTATTAATACTTTTTCAATGACAAATGAATTTGACGCTAACACACCACTTCACACACAAACGTATATAATGGTTATTTATTGAGAAAAAAAAATTCCGCATCAAATTTGGATGTGGTATTGTATCCTTTTAGTAAATACTTAAAATGTTTGTAAATGGTAGAAAATAAAAAGTAAGAAACAATTAGAGATAAACACATGTCAGATTAAACTAGGATCTTGATATTGTATCTCTTGTGTGTGGTTGTAGGATGTAAATGTTACGGTTATTACCTATGTGAAAATATTGAGAATCACTTTAAAAATCCAAAAGGGATTCATAGATGAACATAAGTTGAAATTCTGCATGGAGAAAGCAGTTGAAGTCTTATTCAAAGCAGCTATGGAAATCTCTGAGATACCCAGCAAAAATTACTCGGGGCATTCAAAGCAGCTATGGAAATTAAGATTATATATATTATGCTACAAATATTTATATTTATAAGTGCAACATTATTGCATAAGTGACGTGTTTATTATTGTTGTTGTTGTTGTTGTTGTAATTATTATAAAATAAATATAAAACATTATTGTAATTATTATATTCAAATAAGTTGATGATCAACAAATTATAATTAATCTTTACATGTCAATATATTTTAAATTTATTTTATGGTTACAAACATTTTTAACACATTATGAAATATATTTTTTAGTCCTATATCAAAGACATTTAATTTGGTTCAAACATGTAATATATCTCACTTTTTTTTTTTTTGTCTCTTAGAGTCTTAGTATATGGAATTTATTATTGATAGGCTTCAGATACGATGGCTCACGATGGGAAAATTATTGTTGATGAAATATCCTAAAACCCTTTATGTTTTAACGATAACAAACTTAAAGAATAAAGACTTAAGAATCATTTTATGATTCTAATGTGTTTTGTTATCTAACATATTTCTTTAAGTGTGATATACTACGAGAAAATCTGGGGTTAGCTACGACGATGTTTGTAGCTAATTGGCAGTTAATCTCTAGTAAAATAGAGTTAACTATAAATTTGTTGTGAATTAGTTGTCGTACAGGTGGTAGTATGGATTGAGCGGCAACATATCTAGATATTTCTTAGGTAATTTGCAACTAGCTAGTTCCCAATTAATACCTAATTAAATATTGTTCAAAAGTTTATGTTTCCTAACTAAATCGTTAGGATATTATCCCAACGATTTCACAATAAATCTCTCCTTACAAATTCCTAGCAATTTCTCAGCAAAATCCAAGCTTTTTAGCTTTTTTTTTTTTATAATTATAAAAAAAATTCTATTTGAAACCGATGAGGCTAGATTGTAAAACTTTAATCATTCATCAGCATTCCTATATAGATGCTAATACTACATAATGCAAAAAGACTTAAAATAAAAATAGCATATGTGATTGATGTATCCTACATCCTACATATATCAATGAACTAATTTCTTCACCTGTTTAATCATTACCCACAAAACTATGCACAGAGCTAAGAAATCTCATTCATTCAACAAAATGATGTAATTCAAGGTTGTGTCAAACTAAAGTAACAAAAGTGCAAATGCTGTCCTTATAAATGAAGAAAAAGTTCGGTTGTGTTATATAAATAAATTAGAGTTAAATATTTGTTTTTAATCTCTTGAAAATATACTAAATTTTAGTCTTTCTAAAATTTTCCTTCAAATTTTAAATCAATTATATTTTCTGTTATCACATTTTTAGTACCTGATTTTTTATAAATATTTTTGTATCATATTCTAAATGACACTTTTTTTTTACTTCAAAATGAAATGACACCTGTAGAGAGATTATTGCGACACATCTCATTGGGTCGGTTTATGAAGATAAAATGGTTTGGGAGGAGGAACGAAATGGTTGTTACTCTGTCAAATTCAGGTACAAGCTTGCTATGAAGTGTATTTTCCGTAATGATAAATACCATGTGGAAGGTAATTGGAAAGAAATATGGAAAGCGCATGCTCCGCATAAAGCGCGTCATCTTCTTTGGTGATTATGTAGGGAATGTATTCCAACGAGGCGTCGGTTATTAGTGTTGGAGTAAGCCCTAAGAGCCAATCTATTTTCATAGTATTTGCTTTAGGAGTTTGAATATAAATATGGCATTTCTTTATTATATTTGTAAGGTTGCAAAATAATGAAGTCCCTAGAATAGAAAGTCCGTTTAATAATTAAGTGTGACTTAATCATGAGATAATATTAAACATAAGGACACTATTCTTAAAGTATCCGTAGTCGAGCTTTAAGGTAAAGGGGATAACCTTAAAGCATAAAGACTATTATGAAGATAGACTGATGATCACATCTCATGGATCATGGGATAAGGAGTTATCAAGTCTTGACGTAGGTATAAATATTAGGAGTAATATTTATACTGGATTGACCCGCTATGAGAGTACTACATGCAAAGTTATGCAAAGTGTCATAAGTTACTCTCATGGTGATAATGGTGTAAACCGCCCTTAGACCTGAAACCACTTTGTACCCTAGATGTGGAGTCAAGTACTTTGTTGCTGATCTAACGTTGTCCGTAACAGGATAACCATAAAGGCAGTTGATGGGTGTAACACCCAAACCCGTTATTTAATTAACTCTGCCTTTATAAAATCTTTTTCGAAAATACGCAGCGGAAAAATTGAAAATCTGATTTATAAAGCGCTGGTTTGAATATCACAAACTCCATTCAAAGATAATACTAATACATTTATCTAGTAAAATATTCGAATGAACTAAAAACAAAACCTCGCATCGAACGATGCGTTATTAGTTATACAAACGGATACTTTTCAAATGAAAGCTTAAGACCAACAGAGTATACTAAGAGGACTACATGCATATACATATAAAAACCCCTTTTTCCCGTGTCTCAATCAGAGCAGAGCTTCACCAATGCACTCGGACGAGGCTAACATATAACCTGTCAACCTGGACCCCCAAAGGTCCAGCAATTAACACAAAGCAGAGAGTTAGAAAACATAAACATAAATATAAGTGTGAGTAGTATACTACACACTTCACACGCTATCATACATTTCTAACTCACGCACATACATCGTCAAATACGACTACCAATTAATCATTCATTTACAAACACACCAATCATATAGTTTCACGTCTTCTCGGACACTACCAAAGTGTTCATTTTATAGTCATGACGGACTCTGCTCATATACCAAGACATGGCAACAATCACCGTATTAAACACTTAGTAAATACCAAAGCTTAACACATACGGAAAAACACATTACAATCCAATCAGATAATGTCACATAACAATTATCAAATACATGTGCATTTACCCTAATGCATCTAATGCCAATTATCCAATGTCATGTCATCCCTAGACACGACTAATGCATGTGGTACCAATTGCCTTTTACCCCTTATGGATAAGTTAAACAGTTTTACATCTTGCCGGATTGTTCGGAACTTACCAAACCTTCATATCCCTCATGGATAAGTTAAACAGTTTTATATCCTGCTGGATAGCAGCTCTAGATCTTATGGATTCATCTAATCCGATCCTCGGCTTCCTTATGGACTCAAAAATCCATTTAAATCTATTGGAACCCAAGTTTCCAATTTCAACATATATATACATGAATGCATGTATGTTTGCACATATCATCAATATGATATTTCTAGCTCGAAGCTACTCCTTATGAATGCGGAAACACAATTCAAACACATTCACTTAACATTACAAATTAATGCCAAATCTTCACATTGCTCACTTTAAGCTACAACTTATTGCATACACGTTTATCAATCATATAACGATTAACAATAAGCATTAACAGTATCAACATGTATCAACAATCATGTAAGGATACCCTTAAACCATGTTACAAGTGCCAAATCACACTTACAAACATTAACAAAAGTTGCAGGTTCAGTACTGTTCGCTAAGCGAACCCATAGCGAACAGGTAGCGAACTCATTCGCTAAGCGAATCTCAATTCGCTGTAGCGAACTACATCAGAGGATTACAGGTACATGGCGAACAGGTAGCGAACTTGTAGCGAGCTTATTCGCTGTAGCGAACTCCTGTTCGCTAAGCGAACTACACCAGAAAGAAAATCTGTTCTTGAGTTGTCTAAGGCGGTTTAACACTAAATCAACTCAAAAATTCATCCAAACATGTTATAAATTCATATAAACAGCCATTCCAAACATATATGGTATCAAGGAACATTAATCATCCCTTCCAAACATCCAAATACCTCTAATAATCAAAATCATGACAATTTCTTGCAAAATAAGCAAAGTTGCATAAACATGCAAATCATTGATCAAACATCTACATATTCCCATTTTCAACTCCCCAAAGTTGTTTACCTCATCTACCATGAGTTCACTACACATGTTAGGATCAAAAGAATCCATTTTCCATTAAGAAAATCACCCACAAAACCCACAAGAAAATAGAGTGGAAAGAGTTTGGGAATGGAGGAATCGACATCCTCCCCTCTTCCGAATCACTCACGAATATGTAATCTAACTCTCGTACCTTAGCTCGACGAATCCACAAGCTTGCTCTTCTCTTTCTCCCCCATGAGCTCCTTGCCCTAGCTAAGCTCTTCAACTTCTCAAGAATTGCAACTTATGAGACTATTCATGGTTGACTTGGCTACTTATAGCTCTCTCTCTATTCTCATGGATCAAAGCCCACTTGGCTTAGGCCCAATGCCTATTCTACGCCCAAAGGCCCAAACAACATAACTTCTCGCTCATTAACTTACGTTCTCGCTAAATGATTATCTGCCGCTTAATAATTTAATTATAAATCACGCCCTCGCGTAATAAAATAATTAAATAACGAATACTAAATTTTGGGTCGTTACAACTCTACCCCCCTTAAAAGATTTTCGCCCTCGAAAATTACCCGACTAAAACACAACTCCGGATAAACTCCCTCATCCGACTTTCTAATTCCAACTTACATTCTAACCAATGGGTTTCCTCATACTACTTTAACCAAAACATACAAAACACTCCATGCCAATTCGCCCATGATGGCGGCAAAGCAATCCTATACGTCACTTTTCCGAATCATTTTACTTCCCTCGGTATTCCCTTATACTATCTCCGGTCAAAATAACACTTCTTCCGGATTCACTCCAACAATCATTCAAATTCCAAACAAACCAAGTCTGACAAAATCAGTTTATTCCAATCTACACAATGAAGTTTACTACCAACAATAGATCAAGGATAGCTAATCCCTCGATTTGTCGATAGATAGTCAACAATCGTGATGATGGCATAAACCATTCTCATCAAACTACTTAAAACTTTCTCTTAACATCTTACGGTACTCGCAGCACCACTCCAAAACAAAATCACTTAACCCAAAATACTCCAAAGGACCCTTCCGTTGCATACTTCACAACTTTTCGAACCCCATAAGTTCTCAACTGCGTCGAATCTCACTCCAACCATTCATTCGGTAGCACAACCTCTACACTCATCTGCTGTCTAACTTCTCAAATTTCTTAACACATGCCAAAAATATACTATCCAACCGTCAAATTCCTTTTTCCTTGCAATTCCCCAAATCATTGCGTCGAACATTCAACATAACTGTTTTATTTTCCAAATAATCTCTTATCCAATTTCTGACTTCCTTAACATGACCTTCCCGATATCATTTCCCGTCGAAATATTCTTATCCAAAATATTACCTTAAGTCACTCGTCGACCATCCCACCGTTCACGATGAAAATATCCATAATCATTTATTTCCTTCCCACATGGTATTACTATACTATTCCCATAGATACGATGTGTCCGACATCTCTAATCTCCACCGACTTTTCCATTCCATAAATAATTTTCCAATTGCTACAAAACATCTCTGATACTTACTTTAAGCATCACTTCTAAATTCTCAAAACACATTTTCCAAACACAACAATCACTTATGTGTGAGATAGTCCTTTCCGCAAATTCTTACTTGACATAAGTCGCTTTCTTACGTCCCTCTAATACTCGTGCTTGACACGTTTCCAAAGGCTAACTTTCTTATCCCCAAACATCCAAAGGTAACACTTCGCACTTAGCTTCTCATCAACCTCTAAGGTTTCATCCAATCTTAGACACTAGTTGTCTGATTAACGTCCAAATGGATTCACTTCCTTCCTCTATAAACTTCTTATGAAATCCTTCGATTTGTTATCCCACTTCCATCTTGGAATAACTCTACTACTTGTACAATCATATGTCACTTGATAACTTAAAAAGTTTGCTAATCTTATTATGATATCTTCATAACTTCATTCTCATTCCGTGGTTAACTAACACTAACGGTTTACAAGGCTCCACCTCTATTTCTAAGTTTCTCAAATCCTTCCAAGAAATGACTACTCGGTTCAAACATACTCAACCTTTATAAATCCTTCCTAGGCTCTTCTTGATCACCTAGTAATTCTGTATTTAAATCTCAGCTACTAACAAAAGTTGATTTCCAACCAATCATGATCTCCGTCTTGTTGATTCCAACACAACTCTCATTAGATTCCTCTGAAAACTTTTCATCAACAAAGCTTCCATCTTTATCACTCTTCCTCCTCTTTGAGGATGAACCATCAAGTGAAAGACAACCAAACAATGGAACATTCTTGCTACGAGTTCCGCTAGAAACACCACCAGTCCCACTTATCGTAATCGGGTTTTCAGTTCCCTAACCACACCTTCCATCCTTGACATCAATCTCCCACTTAACTTAACCCTCAAGGTACCCACCATTCGCATACTCGTCGTATGATCATCACTAGGTTTTCTTACCCTTGACGCACACGTCTTCCCGTTTCCCAGCAACGGTTTTCACTTAACATTTCAATCTGCTCCATCGTCCCCCAATGGCCACATTCTCCCTACGGCTAAACAACTTCGTTCCGACTCACTCCGAAATGATCATCTGATACTTCCTCCAAAGTATTCTCCAAATAAGAACTCCACATCGAACAACGCTACTCAATCTTAAACAATCCACTTCAAGAACATCTCTATTCGTCCTTACTTCTCGCGTTCGAAACATCTTGGAGAGACAAAATCTTCTCCCCCACTTATCTCAAACCCACCTTTACACTTCCACTAGAACATCCGGTGCTCACACCTAACGGTTCTATCGTCTCTAAACATATTCTTCCTAAGAAGAAACTAGTATCGACATCGTTTACACGCATGTCGCATACAAGGGACAAAACCTAACCCACGATACCTAAACACTAACACAAATTCATGCAAGCATTCAAGTAACCTATACTTCTCAAAGTTAGGAAATCAAAACAACACAAGAAAAATGAACATTGCATAGCAATAATTCATATTCACATTCATTCTAGTCCTAGCAAACACAAGAAGACAAGAATCTCACATCTAATCAACTTAGGACAAGACATCAACAAAAATAAAATTCTTGTCTAGCTCCCTCGCTTAGCAAACGCTAGCGAGCTCCCGGCGAGACAAGTCAAAACATTCACAGGACTTAGCAAGACTTAGCGAGACTCAGCGAGGTTCATTCTTCGCCTAGCGAGCACATCCAAAAAAAATCTGGGTGCTCTGCTACGGTTTTGAACTTACGCTCACTAAACTCTCGTTTTCTCGACTCACTAATCCACAAAATCCAAAACTTCAAGCATATAACATCATTATAAACTTGAAAGCACAATTAGAATCATGCATCAACATTCACGACATAGAATTATGAAATCTTCATGTTTTTACTCATAAAACGCATAGCAATTCAAATGCCTAGTAATCATCTAGCACATGTTATAAACAAACATATAACAACACATATTAGGATCTACTTACATCCTACTCATTTCTCACTCTAGTGAAAAATTCATTTTCACTTACTCAAAAGAAAATAATCTTATATTTTCAACAAAATCTTCATCACATGCAGTTTTACATCATGCTGGATCATTAACAATACAGTTTTACATCATGTCGGATCATCAACTATTAGCAATAAGCATCTACAAACCAAAAGTTCAAACCACACAAATTTTAAAAACTTTAAGCATAAAAATACTCAACCACTACTTGACTTGATAACTTATAACAATGATAAGTACCAATCGCATCAAGTACACATAACAAGAAAAGACAGACACAACTGACACACACGCTCACTCGATCTGACTGCACAGAACGGCTCTGATTGACACATAACCCTTACAGTCCGAAGACGACCTGCTCTGATACCACTTTGTAACACCCAAACCCGTTATTTAATTAACTCTGCCTTTATAAAATCTTTTTCGAAAATACGCAGCGGAAAAATTGAAAATCTGATTTATAAAGCGCTGGTTTGAATATCACAAACTCCATTCAAAGATAATACTAATACATTTATCTAGTAAAATATTCGAATGAACTAAAAACAAAACCTCGCATCGAACGATGCGTTATTAGTTATACAAACGGATACTTTTCAAATGAAAGCTTAAGACCAACAGAGTATACTAAGAGGACTACATGCATATACATATAAAAACCCCTTTTTCCCGTGTCTCAATCAGAGCAGAGCTTCACCAATGCACTCGGACGAGGCTAACATATAACCTGTCAACCTGGACCCCCAAAGGTCCAGCAATTAACACAAAGCAGAGAGTTAGAAAACATAAACATAAATATAAGTGTGAGTAGTATACTACACACTTCACACGCTATCATACATTTCTAACTCACGCACATACATCGTCAAATACGACTACCAATTAATCATTCATTTACAAACACACCAATCATATAGTTTCACGTCTTCTCGGACACTACCAAAGTGTTCATTTTATAGTCATGACGGACTCTGCTCATATACCAAGACATGGCAACAATCACCGTATTAAACACTTAGTAAATACCAAAGCTTAACACATACGGAAAAACACATTACAATCCAATCAGATAATGTCACATAACAATTATCAAATACATGTGCATTTACCCTAATGCATCTAATGCCAATTATCCAATGTCATGTCATCCCTAGACACGACTAATGCATGTGGTACCAATTGCCTTTTACCCCTTATGGATAAGTTAAACAGTTTTACATCTTGCCGGATTGTTCGGAACTTACCAAACCTTCATATCCCTCATGGATAAGTTAAACAGTTTTATATCCTGCTGGATAGCAGCTCTAGATCTTATGGATTCATCTAATCCGATCCTCGGCTTCCTTATGGACTCAAAAATCCATTTAAATCTATTGGAACCCAAGTTTCCAATTTCAACATATATATACATGAATGCATGTATGTTTGCACATATCATCAATATGATATTTCTAGCTCGAAGCTACTCCTTATGAATGCGGAAACACAATTCAAACACATTCACTTAACATTACAAATTAATGCCAAATCTTCACATTGCTCACTTTAAGCTACAACTTATTGCATACACGTTTATCAATCATATAACGATTAACAATAAGCATTAACAGTATCAACATGTATCAACAATCATGTAAGGATACCCTTAAACCATGTTACAAGTGCCAAATCACACTTACAAACATTAACAAAAGTTGCAGGTTCAGTACTGTTCGCTAAGCGAACCCATAGCGAACAGGTAGCGAACTCATTCGCTAAGCGAATCTCAATTCGCTGTAGCGAACTACATCAGAGGATTACAGGTACATGGCGAACAGGTAGCGAACTTGTAGCGAGCTTATTCGCTGTAGCGAACTCCTGTTCGCTAAGCGAACTACACCAGAAAGAAAATCTGTTCTTGAGTTGTCTAAGGCGGTTTAACACTAAATCAACTCAAAAATTCATCCAAACATGTTATAAATTCATATAAACAGCCATTCCAAACATATATGGTATCAAGGAACATTAATCATCCCTTCCAAACATCCAAATACCTCTAATAATCAAAATCATGACAATTTCTTGCAAAATAAGCAAAGTTGCATAAACATGCAAATCATTGATCAAACATTTACATATTCCCATTTTCAACTCCCCAAAGTTGTTTACCTCATCTACCATGAGTTCACTACACATGTTAGGATCAAAAGAATCCATTTTCCATTAAGAAAATCACCCACAAAACCCACAAGAAAATAGAGTGGAAAGAGTTTGGGAATGGAGGAATCGACATCCTCCCCTCTTCCGAATCACTCACGAATATGTAATCTAACTCTCGTACCTTAGCTCGACGAATCCACAAGCTTGCTCTTCTCTTTCTCCCCCATGAGCTCCTTGCCCTAGCTAAGCTCTTCAACTTCTCAAGAATTGCAACTTATGAGACTATTCATGGTTGACTTGGCTACTTATAGCTCTCTCTCTATTCTCATGGATCAAAGCCCACTTGGCTTAGGCCCAATGCCTATTCTACGCCCAAAGGCCCAAACAACATAACTTCTCGCTCATTAACTTACGTTCTCGCTAAATGATTATCTGCCGCTTAATAATTTAATTATAAATCACGCCCTCGCGTAATAAAATAATTAAATAACGAATACTAAATTTTGGGTCGTTACAATGGGTACTTCACAAAGCATGCTGAGGGACAGTAGTGACCTAGATGGAATTTGCCAATCCTGCATAACAGGATAAATGTCATGGGCCCAATATTGAACTGGACAAAGATGACACCAAGTATGTTTTGTGTTCAATATAGACATAAAGGGCAAAGGGGTAATTATACACACTGATATTATCACAAGAGGTTATGTTTAGATCACATGTTAATTTCTCGTAACTTGAGTAGCAGTGATGTGTTGCTAGATACCGCTCACTGTTTATTGTAATAAATAGTGATTTATTATAATTGTCAATGTTACGGAAACCTACAGGGTCACACACATAAGAACAATCTAGTGAGATTGGAACACCGTAAGGTACGGTGCACCTTGGAGAAATAAGGAAATATGATAAGGGTATTATGGTAATTAAAATGAGCATTACATCATATGGTATGATGTAGCAAGAAGGGGGTGCAAATATGTACTAGACATATTTACATGAGAATGGCGCCCACTATAGCCCATTTAGTTAAAAGGGCTTTAGTGTAATTTTGCCATGGCAAGTGGTTCTATAAATAGAACCCTTGTGGTAAGGAGAAATAGTAACACACTTTTGTTACTCATTCTCATGAGCCTTTGTTCTCTCCTCTCTTGAGAAACCCTAATCACCTTTCTAGAGTTTTTGTGAAAAACCCTAATCCTTATTTTGTGCCTCCTTTCTCCTAACCCTTCAAACCATTGGAGCTAGCACTCCATTGAAGGTTGTTATTCGTGTGGACTGGCTAGAGGCATTATACCTTTAACGCTTGTGATCAAATTCGTTGGTGACTTGGTGGTGACCTTGTTCGTGACGGTTCGAGGTTCTTGTTCGTGACCTTGTTCGTGATTCGAAGTGTTCGATAGCCGTTCGTGATTTAAAGGGAGTTTTCGAACCAAAAGGTAAAACTCTAAACACAATTCATGACCATTCGTAAGGATCACAAAAGGAAAATTTTAAAATTCCGCTGCTTTTATCGTATCAATTTTCCTTCAGTGGTATCAGAGCCACTTACGAAACCATGAATTGATGTTTGTTTAAATTCATGAATTCAGTTTTAATATGATTAAAACAGTTAATAAAAGATTAAAATCGAGTAATTAAAATTTGCGATATGTTGATTGTCCTAAGGTTACACGAACAAGAACGGTCAATACTTACATGTGATGTAAGTTTTGTGTATGAATTGGGTAATTAACATTGAAACGGCTTCGGAATCCGACACTTGTATGGTGAAGCATGCGATATGTTAATTGTCCTAAGGTTACACAATCAAGAACGGCCATAAACTTATATATGATATAAGTAACCGTAATGCAAAATGGTGTATGTGATATACCGTTAGTAATTTCGTTAAAATTATTATGAAAGTTATTCAATTAAAGCGAGCCGTGTTCATTTGTTTCGGAATCCGACATTTGTATGGTGAAACAATGACATGTTGATCAATTGGATTGAATTTGGTCATAAGGAATTTTGACGGCATGAAAGGGTTGCACAAATGTTGTGTCATTAAAATTAGGATTTGCAAAACGTATCAAGTGTTGATGCGAAAAGTAGATGATAAATATATTTAATTTTGAAATCGTTTCAAAATTCTAGAAATATCTTTTAAAATTGTTTTAAAAGATAATATCATCAATTTTGGAAATATTTTATTCAAAAGGGTTTTGATTAAATAATTTTCCATATTTGACAAATATATTTAATTATGAAATCGCTTCAAATCTCTAGAAATATCTTTTAAAATTGTTTTAAAAGATAATATTACCAATTTTGGAAATATTTTATTCAAAAAGGTTTTGATTAAATAATTTTCCATATTTGGAGAATTGTCAAAAGATTTAATTCTACTTTAAAATAATGTTATTTATTTTAGCAAATTTTGATTCGAAATATTTAATTGTGAATTAAATATTTGAATCAAACTTACCTGATTTGATCAATCGCCGGATTTAATTAATTATGAGACTTTAATAATAATAAAGTTTGTTTGTTATTATTATATTTGATGATCGGTTATGGCCTTAGTTTATTTATTTTATTGCATTTGGTTTTTAAATACGGCCTGCGTGTCGTGCCTTATCTCTATTCTCTATATTCTCTTCTCATCCACTCCCTCGTATGTAAAACGAGTATTCTTTTATATTATTATGTAATATTATGAAGAAGAAGAACAATGGAGGTCAACCTTGGAGATCATGCTTGGAGAAGTATAGATCGTTTTAGGTTAGATTAGGTTCTCTCATTGGCTTGGGAGAACAAATGCGCTATGGGCCATAACTGTTTCATTTTATTTATTTATGTATGTTGATGCATGTGAGTGACGATTTATATGATAAATAAGCCGGTGAGATCAAATTAAATAAAATCCCTCAAGAGACACATAAGAGATTAATAAAGAAAATGTAGGTTCGCCCACCGCGGAGTGCATTCTCTTTAATAATAAATATGTGAATATTAAGTTTACGCTTTCCAAGCTTTAGAACTCATCAAGACTAGTATCGAACTATGTAGGTTCGCCCACCGCGAAGTGCATACTCTATATTGGTAAGGTGCGATGGGATAATTGTAATATCCAACTTCTAAAGTAAGGGTCAAACTTAACTTAACAAATATAATGAGATTACATGAGTTTAAGAAGCAATGGTTGGGAATAATTCATAAGATGAATTAAGATAAGGAGTTATTCACCCAATTGATATATTCAAGAATTGTATGAGATACAATTGGAAGGAGTTCCTACCTAAATAACTAAGTCTTGTGTAATCCGCCCACCGCGGACTTAAGACAAGGTGAAATATGGATCTCGACCCACTAGAAAGTCTTCCAACGGGATTTTCCGAATCAAATGATGAGGGTCATTTGTTTTGAGTAAAATAGTGGGAGCGTATTTAATTAAAGACCAAATTAAATATGATTTAGTCATAATATCTTACATATCTTTGTAATTAGAATTTCGAAATACAATACATATTAAGTTGTCCTTATGAAGGACAAGATTTTCATAAAGGAGTTTCTGTATTGGTACAAATTGAGAATTGTTCTCAAATGCGAGAAAACTATAAGTCTTGAACTATAAACTGTGAACAACCTACCATAACTAGATTGGAAAAGGGATACTTGTTAGAAGCATCAAGTTGACGTCTAGATATAGAATATATAATAAATGATGTGATCATTTAATCTCAAGTAAGATCCTTTTGAAAGAACTTTAGAGTATGATAAATTTCTCAATGGATCAAAAAGTTGGTCATAGGATCAATCTAACAAATTATAATGGAATAGATATAGACAAAATTGTTTTGAATATCTACCGGAATTTGTTGAGTTGAATGAGAATTAATTTGCACTATCAAAGATTTGAGATATAATATAAATAAGATTTATATTCCTCTTATTTGAATAGTACAAAATGGTTGTCAAAGTAGAACGGCTATGGTTAGACCATTAAATAAAAATGACGTAAATAGTTCTTGGAAGAGTCAAACCAAAAGTATGAAGTGAGACTTCAATAATGCACATATTGTTATAGAAAGTCAAAATTTCTATTTCTACATCAAAAGTATATGATACAAGATGTTGAATCTCAATTTTTCGAAAATAGAGATGCTTAAAGAATTAGAACATTGGCTATAATTTTAAGTCAACCCATATCTAGAATGAAAATTGTTTCATTGATAATGAGAGCTTATGCAATGACTTAAAAACGAGTTTGAAATGGAACACAATAATTGTTATTGAATTCCATCTAGTAATAGAAGTAGCAATTGTATATCTTGTATTGACAATATATGAATTGTAGCCTTAAATGATAAGACAAGTAATGGTCCTATCATTTAAGCAAAGTTTTCTATACTATTACTCCAAGTCAAGTAATGGACTAGGGTTCCATGGTCTTGATAGGGTTATCTATAACAATCGTGATAAGAGCCAAATATGATTTGGACCTTAAATATATCAAGAGCATTGTTGTTTAGTACAAATATTCGATGTGTCAATAAAATAACGCATGACCTATTTGAACAATATACATGAGATGTATGTCGACCACTAAACATATTTTGTATATTGAGTTTATTTTACTTCATTAACATTGATGATTAAAATCATTAGATGTTGGTAGGTGTATGACACCAATTAGAAATCTTTGAATTTGTCAAAGAAATTCAACAATGAAGAAAATAGAACTCGACAAAAGTATTTAAGTTATATGAATGGGTCATATCAGTAAATACTTAATTAAAAGACTATAATAACTATTTTATCACATCATGTTTGACATGATTTAAGGATAGTTTAATTATATATTGACTCTTTCTATAAATCTCTTTACTTATAATTAATCTTCACCCACAATTAGTTCCCTTTTAAAATGATCATAAAGACACCATATGCGATATGGAGGTAAGAGTACCAAGTTTGTCTTTATGAGAATTTTGGATTAAAATTTATTAGATAAATCTAATTCCAAATGAATGAATGAATGAATAAGTGGAAATATCCTAAAGAAAGGGATATTGGTCCTATATCACTCTTAAGGACAAAAGGTTGTTTTGTTGCTAGGTTTGAAACATTCCTCTAGTGGGAGTGTGTCTCTAAAAGAGACAGTGGGAGTGATATAGAACTTGAATAAATTCAAGTACCACAAAACATATTTATTTAAAAGGGAATGCAAACCGGTTCCTCAAGGTTGTTGAAGAACCATTGTTTTAAAGTTGCACAAATCCAAGATAAGTCTAACATATCACATATGGCTACAAGGTATGGTTTTATCATGACTCAGCAATGTGATATGATTCTCATGGAAGATGAGTCTTTGACTTTCTAAAAGGTCGTAAGACGATCTAGATTATGAGAAGTGGCTAAATGCCATGAAATCTCATACAGAATCCATATACACTAACCTTATGTAGATAATGATTATGTCTTCAAGATGAGTAAGACTCATACGATGAAAGTGAGTATTCTTTTTGAACACTGATATGGATGGTATTAAGAATACCTTATAATATTTGATTGCTTCTGCTAAATGTTGTACTACATGTTTTGGTAGATGGATAACAAAGTTGCATTCCTTAATTGGAATGACCTCATATATATGCGTTGGACATATACGTAAGGGTTTTGTTGATCCAAATGATGCTAGAAAGGTATATAACTTGTAGCTATCTAATTTTGATTAGATAGAGTTCTCAGAAAATTAAATTATTGTTTGTTCCTTTTATGAAGTTTTATGAAAACAAATTAACAAGGACAAACCTATCTAACTTTGATTATATCGAATAAATTTGAATATTTGTTCCTTTTGAAAGTTTTGTGGAAAACAAATGAAGGACAAATATAAATCTTGTGCATACAAAGTTTTAGTGGGAGTGATAATATCTGATATCATATTAATCATCAAGACATTTTTCTTATACATGTGAGACATGACTAGGAAAATAACTCTTGATGAAACACTTAGGCAAGAATTCCTAAAGAGTTAGGAATAACCTATGTACCAAAATTGAAATTAGTGTTTGACACTAACTTACCTTCAAGAATATCCCTAAGGACCTTAAAGGAACTAAGGCCTATTTCTTGAAATAGATAGGTATGGGAAGGATCATTATAAGGAAGTTATAATGAAGGAAGTTTCCATACCAATGTATTGTATATCATGGCTGAATACAAGCATTGAAAGCTATAAGATAAGCTTCGTAATATGTTTGTTTCAGTTAAATAAGTTGAGTATTTAAGATTGGATCGTTTGGCTCATGATTGAGCTAAAGATATGTTTCCGGTGTTACAAGTCACATTAATCACATTAGTGATGGTAATAGTTTAATCTTGCAAGAACACTTGAAAATAGATCTCACCGACGATTCATGAATATACTTAGACACTTATATATTTCGATAGAGATCGAAATAGAACGTTGGAAGATACGTAAGATACCAACATAGGAAATAGTTCCTTATCCACTAACAAAGCCTCTTGCGCAGTTGAAGCGTGATGGGCATACTAAGTCTATAGGTATTAAGAGAAACCTAGATTGGCTTTAGTGCTAGTGGGAGATTGTTGGAGTAAGCCCTAAGAGCCAATCTATTTTCATAGTATTTGCTTTAGGAGTTTGAATATAAATATGGCATTTCTTTATTATATTTGTAAGGTTGCAAAATAATGAAGTCCCTAGAATAGAAAGTCCGTTTAATAATTAAGTGTGACTTAATCATGAGATAATATTAAACATAAGGACACTATTCTTAAAGTATCCGTAGTCGAGCTTTAAGGTAAAGGGGATAACCTTAAAGCATAAAGACTATTATGAAGATAGACTGATGATCACATCTCATGGATCATGGGATAAGGAGTTATCAAGTCTTGACGTAGGTATAAATATTAGGAGTAATATTTATACTGGATTGACCCGCTATGAGAGTACTACATGCAAAGTTATGCAAAGTGTCATAAGTTACTCTCATGGTGATAATGGTGTAAACCGCCCTTAGACCTGAAACCACTTTGTACCCTAGATGTGGAGTCAAGTACTTTGTTGCTGATCTAACGTTGTCCGTAACAGGATAACCATAAAGGCAGTTGATGGGTACTTCACAAAGCATGCTGAGGGACAGTAGTGACCTAGATGGAATTTGCCAATCCTGCATAACAGGATAAATGTCATGGGCCCAATATTGAACTGGACAAAGATGACACCAAGTATGTTTTGTGTTCAATATAGACATAAAGGGCAAAGGGGTAATTATACACACTGATATTATCACAAGAGGTTATGTTTAGATCACATGTTAATTTCTCGTAACTTGAGTAGCAGTGATGTGTTGCTAGATACCGCTCACTGTTTATTGTAATAAATAGTGATTTATTATAATTGTCAATGTTACGGAAACCTACAGGGTCACACACATAAGAACAATCTAGTGAGATTGGAACACCGTAAGGTACGGTGCACCTTGGAGAAATAAGGAAATATGATAAGGGTATTATGGTAATTAAAATGAGCATTACATCATATGGTATGATGTAGCAAGAAGGGGGTGCAAATATGTACTAGACATATTTACATGAGAATGGCGCCCACTATAGCCCATTTAGTTAAAAGGGCTTTAGTGTAATTTTGCCATGGCAAGTGGTTCTATAAATAGAACCCTTGTGGTAAGGAGAAATAGTAACACACTTTTGTTACTCATTCTCATGAGCCTTTGTTCTCTCCTCTCTTGAGAAACCCTAATCACCTTTCTAGAGTTTTTGTGAAAAACCCTAATCCTTATTTTGTGCCTCCTTTCTCCTAACCCTTCAAACCATTGGAGCTAGCACTCCATTGAAGGTTGTTATTCGTGTGGACTGGCTAGAGGCATTATACCTTTAACGCTTGTGATCAAATTCGTTGGTGACTTGGTGGTGACCTTGTTCGTGACGGTTCGAGGTTCTTGTTCGTGACCTTGTTCGTGATTCGAAGTGTTCGATAGCCGTTCGTGATTTAAAGGGAGTTTTCGAACCAAAAGGTAAAACTCTAAACACAATTCATGACCATTCGTAAGGATCACAAAAGGAAAATTTTAAAATTTCGCTGCTTTTATCGTATCAATTTTCCTTCAATTAGAACGTCATGTTGATTGTGATGTTCATTGTCCATTATGTGAAGATGAGGTAGAAGATGATTACACATTTTTTTCACCTGCGCCTCTGCTCAATCCAGCTGCCAAGTAGCTAAACTGTCATCTGTCTTGGGTTCTGCAGCTTGTCAGCAAGGTAGTGCGATAGATAGAGTGTTTGCCTTGTGTCGGAATAAGGATTACGCTACTATATGTAGAGTGGATATGCTGTTATGGGGTATATGGCATAACCGGAATGATAAAATTTGGAATGATAATGTTAGAAGCCCAAACCAAATTGGTCGTGCTGCGTTTGATCATTGGAACGAGTGGTTTGCAGTCCATAAGTTGCGAAGTAACGATGATCATGATGTTCTGCTTGTCAGCACCATTCGGTGGGAAAAGCCTCGTATAGGATGGTTAAAGTGAAATGTAGATGCGGCATTTTTTGTCGGTGCAGGTAGGACCGCGATGGGTGCTTGTTTTTGTAATAATTCTGGTGACTTTATGGCTGGAATTACACAGTGGCAGCAACTGACTTTATCAACAGAGGAGGATGAATCATGAGCACTATTGCAAGCTATGAATGAAGCTAAGAGTAGAGGTTTTGAAAGCGTCCAGTTTGAAAGTGACTCTCAAGTGTTGGTTGATGCTATTCGTACCAAACGGCGAGGCAATTCAGAGTTTCTTTCAATCGTTAATGAAATTATTCTTGTTATGTTATCATGTGTGAACTTTGAAGTTAAGTTTATTAGGAGACGAGTGAATTCGGTTGCTCACACTTTAGCTAGGGCGGCCAATTCCTGGACTAGTTTCCATAGATTTGAGATTATTCCTTCATGTATTGAACTTTTGATAATTAATGAAATGCAGTAAGTTTGTTTGGTTAAAAAAAATAAAATAAAATGACACCTTTTTGGAATATATGTCATTATTAAAAACTTATTTAACTCAAAATTATATTGTAGTAACGTTAGCAATGTGGTGATACAATACAAAAAAACAACTCACATAAGAAAACAATAGCACAACTAAAACGTATGAAGCACCAAGGCAAAACCAGACATCGTCGCTCCTCTCCTCAATCCTCTCCCATGGCGACCGACGGCCAGGCCTCCCATAACCTGCGCCACCTACTCCTCACATTCACAGTCTCCACTCTCCTGTCTGTAAAGAACCAAAACATAAGCACCTCAAGTCAAGCCCAAATTGTGGCAATTGACAAAGTCAAACATTACAAGAAATCATGGAATGAATTCAAACCGTTGGAAGAAAATCTTCTTAAATGCTCAGCATTAATTCATGGAGTAAAACAAAATCAATCATGTCCAACTATGATTTGTTTAGAACCTTAATTCATGCTAATATAATTTCCTTTCCTAATACACTAAAAGTATACGTTGGAGTTTATTGTATAAGTACAAACATGCTTTTGTAAAGTTGTAACAATATAGAAATATAAACCATATATTACTTATAAATCAGTATTATTATTATAATAGTGTTCCTTCATTTTCATTATGGTATCAGAGCAGCAACATCCACTTCCGTTGAAGAACCAAAACTCACTATTCAATCCTTTCACCAATGTTCAAGCCTAGTTTCTATCAAGCTATCCACTTCTAATTTTCTTCTATGGAAATCCCAAATTTTACCCTTGATTAGAAGCCTTGACCTTGAACACCATATTACCGGCACTTCCAAACCAGATGATGAAATCACTGATTCATCTGGAACCAAAATAACAAATCCAAATGCAGTGCAGTGGATATTGAATGATGGATTGCTCACCTCATGGCTCCTTGGAAACATGAAAGAAGAAACTGTTAGCATGATCCTTGGAGGGGATACAACCCACTATATTTGGAGTTCACTCCATGAGCAGTTGTTGCCCAACACTGAAGAGGGTGAAGCACAACTTAAAAACAGCCTCTATGCTTTATCAAAGGGCAACCTATCATTGGATGAGTACATTAGAAAATTCAAAGAGTTGTGTGACAAACTCACAGCCATTGGGAAACCAGTTTCTGATGTTGACAAAGTCTTTCAAATTTCAAAAGGACTTGGACACAAATACAAAGAATTTCGAATTGCAGTTTTATCAAAACCTCCATATCCTTCATTTAATCAATTTATCATGTCATTGCAAAATTTTGAACAGGTTTATTTCACCGAAGAAAAGTCTGTTGTTGATCACAATCAAGCCTTTTTTGTCCAACGAGGGCGAGGAAGAAATACACACGGAGGAAGAGGAAATTTCAGAGGACGTGGCTCATATTCCTCCATACAAAATCGCCCAAACAACAATAATCAAGCTTCAAACTCCACATCTCTGCCAAGGTATAACAACAATTGGAGAGGACCACCAAAACAACAAAGCAAAGAATCTTGTCAAATATGTGGAAGAACGAATCATATTGCTCCAAATTGCTTCTACAGGTATGAATATAACACTGAAATTGAAAATACAAAAGAAGCATTGCCAGCTTTAACAATCAATGAAGAAAGTGACCCAAACTTCTACGCCGATTCTGGAGCAACAACTCATATGACAAACAAAGGAGGTAATTTAAGTTTAAAACCTTATTTTGGCACTGACACTGTTTTTGTTGGAAATGGACAAGCTTTACCTATAACTCACACGGGTAAAGCGTTGCTCAAAACCAATCAAGGTAACCTTCACTTAAACAATATATTAGCAGTGCCTAAACTGAAAAAGAATTTGTTATCTGTGAGCCAACTTATTAATGACAATTCATGCACTTTTGAATTTAACACTAATGGTTTTGTTATTAAGGATCAAGCACGTCAGATCTTGGCCAAAGGACATAAAAAAGGTAGCTTGTATCCACTTGAAGGTGGAAAAATAGAAGCTTTAACTACAATCAAAGAAGCACCTTATGAAGTTTGGCATGCTCGCTTAGGACATCCTAATGTCAAGTTCTTGCAGATTCTAGACAATAAGAAAGTTATCAATGTTTCAGATTGGTTAATAAAAAATGTGATATGTAGTAGTTGTCAACTTGGAAAACGTTGCAAACTTTCCTTTAATAAATTTGATTCGACTTCGACTTTTCCTCTAGAAAAAATTCATAGTGATTTATGGGGGCCAGCGCCTACACTTTCCTCGCAAAAATTTCAATACTATGTCATTTTTGTTGATGATTTTACACGCTACACATGGTTATATCCCTTAAAAAATAAATCTGATTTTTATACATGCTTTCTTAAATTTCAAGCTCTTGTTGAGAATCATTTTGACAGGAAAATCAAGGTTTTTCAAAGTGATGGTGGTGGTGAATTCACTTCAAAGGAATTCTCTAATCACCTTGCTCATTGCGGTATCTCTCAACAATTGTCATGTCCTTACACACCAGAACAAAATGGTCTTGCCGAGCGCAAACATCGACATATTGTTGAAACATGATTAACTTTAATTTTCCATTCTCATGTTCCTTTAAAATTTTGGGTTGATGCATTCTTAACTGCAGTTTACCTAATAAATCGGTTACCTCTCTTGTCTACTGGTAAGGAAACTCCGTACTCTAAACTTTTCGGTAAGAATCCTGATTATTTTGGCATACGCACTTTTGGCTCTCAATGTTTTCCCTATTTAAAAACTCCTGCATTACATAAATTTTCAAAAAAAAAACCATTCCTTGTGTTTTTATAGGATATAGTCCTCTTCACAAAGGTTATCGATATCTTGATCCACACACTCATCGTGTATATATTTCAAGGCATGTTGTTTTCAATGAAAATCATTTTCCTTATTCACCCAAAAATAACTCAATGACTAACTTCTCTCATGACTCCTCTATCACTACTTTTCCAAAGTTTGATGAATGGTTTTCTGAAAAAATAAACGATGTCCCTATACATGAAGACCATTTGGGTGACCCTCCCAAATACTTGGACTTCGACTTCATAGACACACCTCCACCGACTTTAAACCCTCCCTCGCCACCTCCCTCACCAATACAAAATCAACAACTAGACAATGATTCCGACAATGATTCCTCACCAATACAAAATCAAAATCTCGACAATTATTCCTCACCACCAATTGAAACTACCACTTTACCTATCCCACCACCTACTCGATCTAGTCGAGACAAACGCCCTCCAACATACCTAGTAAAAGACTATCATTGTCCCACTATAACCAACATATCACCACCCCATAATGCCCTTATCGTCTCCATTGAAGAACCAAAAACCTATAAAACTGCTCTTAAATACTCAAATTGGCAGGCAGCCATGCAAGCAGAAATTGATGCCCTTCACTCTAATAACACTTAGACTCTTGTTCAACGCCCTCTTGATGCAAATGTTGTAGGATCAAAATGGGTATTCCGAACTAAACTTAATGAAGATGGAAACATTGATCGGTTCAAAGCTCGCCTAGTAGCCAAAGGCTACACTCAAATCCCTGGTCTTGACTTTGGAGAAACGTTTAGCCCAGTTATCAAGGCTCCTACCATACGCGTCATCCTTTCTTTAGCTGTACACTTCAAATGGCCTCTTAAACAATTAGATGTCAAAAATGCATTCTTGCATGGAACACTAAATGAACGTGTTTACATGGAACAACCACCAGGTTTTGAACATCCACATCTCCCAAATCATGTTTGCCAAATCCACAAATCTCTTTACGGCCTCAAACAAGCTCCACGTGCTTGGTTTGAAAAGTTGTCTGCTTGTCTAATTTCTCTTGGCTTCATTTGCAGTAAAGCTGACCCTTCTCTATTTATTCATCGTTATGACACTAACTTCACTCTTTTACTTATTTATGTAGATGACATAATCCTCACGGGCAATGCTCCTTCCTTCATCTCTCACCTTGTCAAACAACTTCATGAAAAATTTGCTCTAAAAGATTTAGGGCAACTTCACTATTTTCTTGGAATTGAAATCAAGCATTTTTGTGGTGGCATCACCATATCCCAAACCAAGTATGCACACGACCTTCTACAGAGAGAAAATATGCTTGATGCCTCAAAAATCAACACTCTTATTGCTTCCAAACCAAATGAACTTCCAGATGATAACAATCCAGTTGACGCTACTGAATATCATCGTTTATGTGGATCTCTCCAATATCTCACTTTCACTCGACCTGATCTAACCCATGCTGTCAATCTTGTGTGCCAACACTTTCAAAATCCAACCCGAAAAGATCTTCGAGCTGTTAAACGCATTTTGCGTTACATAAAAGGAACATTAACACATGGTCTTCGTTACTTAAATCAAAGTTCTCTTAATCTTACTGCGTTTTGTGATGCAGATTGGGCTGGTTGTTCAACCACTAGAAGGAGCACCACAGGTTTTTGCATTTACTTTGGATCACATTGTATATCATGGGCTTCAAAGAAACAACCCACAGTATCTCGTTCAAGTGCTGAAGCTGAATATAGAGCTTTAGCAACCACAGCAGCTGAACTTACTTGGCTTCAATATTTACTGCACGATCTCGGCATTCCACTTGAACATCGTCCACTCATCTTTTGTGACAACCAAAGTGTCATTCACATGTCTCACAATCCGGTCTTCCATGCTCGCACAAAACACATTGCCATTGATTATCACTTTATCAGAGAAAAAGTTACCGCTGGTGATCTCCGACTACGATATCTACCCACTACTCAACAAATTGCAGATGTGTTCACAAAATCATTACCAAAGGATTCCTTTTCTACCTTTCGTCGCAAGCTTGGCGTTCATTCTCTATCACTGCCGAGCTTGAAGGGGGGTGTAAAGAACCAAAACATAAGCACCTCAAGTCAAGCCCAAATTGTGGCAATTGACAAAGTCAAACATTACAAGAAATCATGGAATGAATTCAAACCGTTGGAAGAAAATCTTCTTAAATGCTCATCATTAATTCATGGAGTAAAACAAAATCAATCATGTCCAACTATGATTTGTTTAGAACCTTAATTCATGCTAATATAATTTCCTTTCCTAATACACTAAAAGTATACGTTGGAGTTTATTGTATAAGTACAAACATGCTTTTGTAAAGTTGTAACAATATAGAAATATAAACCATATAACCATATATTACTTATCAATCAATATTATTATTATTATAATAGTGTTCCTTCATTTTCATTACTGTCCAAATTCCATTGAATTTTAAACGTAGAAAAAAAAAACTAAAAACCACAATTTCATCGAAATTTGAATCTGTATTTTTATTTTTTTTAATCGATCCTTTGGTTTATAGGGGAAGGATGTCCTAGTAGTCTAGAGTTTGACTGCAAGGTAAGCAAAGTCGGGAATCGAATTCGGATTCTTCCGAAATCCATCATTTGGTGAAACTCATTAACGACTTGAACCCAATAAGTTAGTTAAATTTGAATTTATGTAGTGCATAAGTGCGACGTTGCCTTAGGCCAGGGCCACATAACAAAAAATGAGGGTTTTTTCTTAGGTCAGGGCCACGTAACAAAAAATTAAGGTTTTTTTTTTTACGGAAACAAAAAAATAAGGGTTAAATATATCTTTATCCCTATTTTGGTGGACTTCTAAAACCAATCCCTTCATTTTTTTTATTATATTTTTAGTCCCCACAATTTTGTCGTTTCCAACATGATCCTACTATGAAATTTTGGTTGACTGAAAGACGAAAATGTCACATAGAAGCCAGATAGACTCATTTAATATTTACTTTATGCGCGTCCAGTGGCGAGTATACCGCCGGGCATGCCTGGCACGTGTCTGGGCTGCCCTTCTTATATTTTTTTTTTTTTTTTTTTTTTAAATGAAAACAAAAACAGAAAAAGGAAGAGTTAGAATTTGCTTTCTCTTTCTCCATCCCTCTCTCTCAAAATCGCTGTTCCTCTCTCACCCACCGCCACCGGCCGCCGCTCTCAATCCCTCTCTCACTGCTCTCAATCTCTCTCCCTCACCTCGCCGTAACGCCGTTCAATCTTCCGCCGCAGCCGCACCACTGCTCAGCTCACCGCGCCGCACCACACCGCACCGCACTCACTCTTTCTCTTCGTCTCGTTTCAGGTAAGCAAACTAACATACTGAATTAATTTTTAACAACCTAACCTTCTCAATCTAGAATCTTTGTTTGATGATTTGGTGTTGTTTTGAATTTTAAATTTATTAAGCTGTTTTGATTGTTAAGTGATTATATAAATAAGCTGTTTTGGTTATATAAATAAGTAGTTTTGGTTGGTTCTGCAATAGTGTTTTTGTTCTAAAATAGTGAGAATGAAGGGTTTTTGTTCTAAAAACTATTTGATTTCATGATGCCTCTTGTTGTAAACTAACTTGGTGATTTTCTACTTTGTGATATTATTGTCATCGTAACTGCAACTAAAACTTTGTTTAATTGTGGACATTTGTGTTGTGTTCACTTTGATGGATCAAAATCACCTTTGTTGATGAAGCACTTTCTTTCTTTTATAAGCTGATGACAAACCTTGTATTCTTGATCTCAGTTTGATCTTATACACAATATTAAATAAGAATAAGATAGTCTTGTGATATTTGTATTCAGTTTGAAATGTAGTCTCGTTGATCAGATATCAGTTTCTTTCTCACAGTTGTTTGTTATGGATTTCTTTCATTAGGGGAAATTACATTATATTATGTTGATTTCATAATTGACCAAGCCTTACAATAGGCATACTACAAGTGTATATTGTGAAGAATATTTTCTTTTGCATAAAAAGAGAAGTACTAATGTAATTTAAATATGTTTTTGAATTGCAGAAACAACTTTGTCTTTTAAATATTATTGTATCTAGAAATTTGGTTGATAAAATTCCCTCCAAAATTTTGCCTAGGCTCTCTAATATTACTGGAATCGCCACTGTGCGCGTCCACATCATTAAATCAATTTGTGTGGCATTTTAAGTCTGTCCAGCCAACCAAAATTTCACGGTAAGCACTAATATTGGAAACAACAAAAACGTGAGAACTAAAAATATAATAAAAATATATATAGACTATTTTTAGAAGTGGACCAAAATGTAGGATTAAAATCATATTTAACTTTAAATTATTTATTTTTATAGTGTGAAACTACTATTGAACCCATAGCAAATATTTAAAATTACAAGAAAACCTCTCCAGTTTCCCTTCCATAGCACAGCACGCGTATACTACTCCTCCTTCACACTCAGCAAACGCGAGCGAGAACGGCAAGTTCAATCGCAACCACACCGCACCACCTTTCACCGTCGACCGTCGCAACCCACCGCCACCGTCTGTACTCTATTCTCAGGTATAAATCGAAAAACCCTTTTCTTCTCTCAGAATTTTTGTTAAATTGTTATTGTTGAATGTTGAATCTTGTTGTTGTTGTTGTTCGACTATTTGTTGTTAAATTGTTAGAGAGCTTGTTGTTTGTTGTTAAATTCCAGATTTATGTTGCTCTTTCTTCCTTATTCTGTTACTGCAATGCTGTTTCTATTGTTTGTTGTTAGGTTTCAGATTTGTGTTCACCTAATAGAAGCAGTAGAAGCATAAAGAATGGTGAGGTTTTTGAGTTAGTGAAAAGCATATAGGATTTTATAACAACTCTAATTTTTAATAAATCAATTAACACTTCACTGATATATGTGCAAAACTTATGAAGCACACACACTCCCCGAATTATGCATGTCCTGGTGTCGGACACGTGTTGGAGCATGTCCAACACCGACACAAAACCAATTTCTTATATTCTGATTTGGGGTTTCCTTCACGTAGCTTCTCTATTCCTTTGCTCCCTGTCCTTGATTGAAATGTGATTTCCCATATTCCCAATCTATGATATGTTTTGTTAGCAGTGTTGTATTGGTTGCTGGCAGATTTGCTTCTATGATATGGTTTTGTTAGTAGATAATAAAGAACACTGAACTCAACTGTCCACTTTGGAATTGCGTCGCAGTGCATATACACCCCACACCGCCACAGAAGTGATTAAGGCCGACGGAGGAGACGTAACCAGTGGTGGAAGCAACAGCGTAGACAGAAAGATGGAGATAACTATTACTCAACCTGATGATTTTCATCTTCATCTTCGTGATGGTGCACTTCTTGAAGCTGTAACCCCTCACAGTGCAAAGCATTTTCAAAGAGCTATAATTATGCCCAATTTGAAACCACCTATCACTACCACATCTTCTGCTATTTCTTATCGTGAATCCATTTTGAAAGCAGTACCCAAAACTTCCAATTTCACTCCTCTCATGACACTTTACCTCACTGATGTTACAACCCCACATGAGATTCAACTTGCAAGTGAGTTTATAATCACACAAATTTAAATTATTTTTATATAGTATTTTTTTGTGTATAATGTTTTTTTATCAGATATATGCAAATGTGCTTTATAATCAGTAGTCAATTATCTTATGATTAGATTATACTTTTTATTACAATAAATTACTACACTGTTTGATGTTGCTGTTATTTGCATTGACAGAAAAAAGTGGAGTTGTTTATGGTGTGAAGTTATATCCTGCTGGTGCTACAACAAATTCTCAAGATGGTGTTACAGATCTTTTTGGAAATTGTTATTCTGTTCTTGAGGAAATGGTTGAGCAAGGTTTACCATTATTGGTAATTTGTTTACTTTTATTTTTGGCTCTGTTATGTTTCTTTATTATGTTTAATGTCCCTTCCACAATTTTTTTTTTTGTGGGGTAAAGAAACTATATTTTATGTTTTTATAATGTGTTTCATGTTTTATTCTGCCATGCCTTTTCTGATTGAAGATTCTTGATTGTAATTTCTAAATCAGTTATCATATTCATAAGTTAAGCATGTGTTTGGTTGTGCATCCGCAACCCCGAAAGATGCAGCAGAAAACCACTTTGTTGGGGAAGCTACACTTTGTAGCTTGCGGAAATCACGGTGAAAAGGCATCTCACTGTCCGGTGGTGGAGAGGAAACACTCACCCAAACATACGCTAAATTGCTCATGCAGTAATTATTACTCCTTTGTGCTAGAATGTATGTTTTTGGGAACCAATTTCAGAGTTTGTTTACAATGAAATTATCCACAAACATTTCAATACTTGATAATGAGCCGAGGGGTTCCTATTGCAAGCCAAGTGTTGTCTTGATAAGAATGGGCCTGTTAGTAAGGAAGAAAGGAAATGTTGGGCCCAAGGTGTGGCGTGTGTATGAGAGAAAGATTAAGAAAGGGGTTTCAAGATGTGGAAATTCTGTTAGGATATTTCCAATTCCCTTAATAAGAGCATAGTGGGAATTAGTTATGATCATAGTTGTTATTTTCCATTTCACCTTAATGGTTAGGAAATGAGAAGCTTGTTTCTCTACTGTGGAGCTTTGCTCAGGATTGGTTTACGTTTTCTTTTATTCACACATCAAATAAATCCTTTTCCGTCTATTTCTTGATCTATGCTCTATCAGGCTCATTGACATGCTCTTTTCTTTATATGCATGTCTTTATGACTATAAAATGACTATAAAAAGTAGCCAAAAAGTTTTCATTATACTTTCTTATCTGTGAATCAGTATATACATGACAGGTTCATGGAGAGGTTACAAATCAAGAAGTTGATATTTTTGACCGGGAAAAGGTCTTCATTGAAACAGTTTTAGAGCCTTTAATTCAAAAGCTTCCACAGTTGAAGGTTGTGATGGAGCATATTACTACCATGGATGCTGTTAAGTTTGTAGAGTCTTGCAAAGAAGGTATTGTAGTAAATTATTTGGGAGTGCTTGTGTCATTTTATTGTACTGTATAGTTTAGTTGAAAAATCCTTCTTAATAATTTGCTGTTTTTTTTAAAGGTTATGTAGCAGCAACTGTTACACCTCAGCATATTCTTCTCAATCGTAATGCTTTGTTCCAAGGTGGCTTGCAGCCTCACAATTACTGTCTACCCGTGCTTAAAAGAGAGATTCACAGTATGTTACCTTGTTTCTCTTCCCGTACTGTCCAGAGAGTTTCAATATCTTTCAGGTGTTTATCAAAGTTTTTTATTTAGATTTTGAAATTTTAAAAGAATGAAAGAATTGAAGTAATGATTTGTAAGGTACAGATTTTATAATATTCTTGTGGTTTGACATTGTCTTCAGTAAATTTATCAGATTCCTGATTGATCTGACTTGCATGGTAAAAGGAATATGTTTTCAGTGCATTTATTGCCTTCGAAGTTTGAACATCATTATACATTATAAATTTTAATATTGCTGAAGAGAGTACACATTCTTATTGATGAGTTTCGGACTTTATAGACTGCTAATTTAAGTTTGGTTAGGAAAATGTTATCAGGGAACGATGATATTCTTGTAGACAAATTTGTTACAAAACTGTACCTCTTGGTTATGTAACTGTTAGCTAATTCTTCGTCTCTTATTTAGGACAAGCTATTGTTTCAGCCATCACTAGTGGAAATAAACGATTTTTCCTTGGAACTGATAGTGCTCCACATGATAGGCGTAAAAAGGAATGTGCTTGTGGGTGTGCTGGCATATACAACTCCCCGGTCGCTCTATCACTATATGCAAAGGTTTTTGAAGAGGTAACACTTTTGTTATAATTTTTTATTAAATTAAATGTCAATGTTAACTTAACATAAGTCAATGTTTGTATTTGCATATTCATTTTGCAAATGTGAACATGGGTAGATTTCAGAAGGGTAGATTTTTTAGTTTAATTGCAATATGTTTGAGTTTCTGAGATTAATTTGAATTATTCTTTTGTGATAGTAATTCAAATATTATTTTCAAAAGGTATACGCAAGTATCTTGTTTTAAATGTGGCGGTGATGTCAAATAGTAATAATAGTGTTTTGGTGTTTTAAGATATGATAAACTTCTTATCTGAGTATGGACTGTATGTTCTTTGATGGAATATCTCGTATTTTGCACTGAAAGTTGTGGAGTTTAATCTTAATGTTATGTGAAATTGTTGCTTGTTTTAGGCTGGTGCACTTGACAAGCTGGAGGCCTTTACAAGCTTTAATGGACCTGACTTCTATGGTATCCCCAGAAACAAGTCAAAGATTAAACTGAGGAAATCTCCGTGGAGAGTACCTGAGTGTCTATCATTTCCATTCGGAGATATTATTCCCATGTTTGCCGGTGAAACACTTGAATGGGAGGCATTGCTTATTTAACCAATCGACACATGCAGGCGGACGTAGGTATGTTATACTAGTTAGTTGGAGTTGGTTGCCTTGATAAATGAACCTGATAGCTTGTACCAACTGGTCACACTCATAAATAATTGCATCCGGGCCTAGCAGAAATGTGGGCAGAAATAATGATTAAACTTTCTCCTATTTCTTTGAAAGTTTGGTATCTTTCAGCTTAAATAGCTGGTTGTTGAGATAAGAATTTATTTGTGCATTAAGAAATATGATCAGGCAATTGTTTTTGTTCTAATTTTTTTTTTATCAGTTTGTAAGTTTTACTTATTGTCCTCATTTCTATTTCACAAATCATTGATGTGACTTAACTCATTGCATTCTGAGCTAAATGAAACAGTATAAATATAAATAACACAAGTCCATGGACTATTCATTTAGATTTTGGATACTGAAAGATCTGAATAAATTTCACCTACAACAGAGCCCTGAAAGTGGGATTTTTCTATTTTAATAGTCGTGTTATTCTTCGATGTCACTTCAGTCACAGCTATGAGTTGAATCTTATAGCATTATGAATGTTATATAGGGATAAAAAGTTGTGTTATATTTGTAGCCAACAGGGACCATTATGTATCCCATCCATACTCTTGATGATTAGAACTCGGTGATGATGGCCATCTAGTGCTGCTCATCACACGTGGTCTGACAGTATATTTTGACAAACTGAAAGTAAAACAATTTAGAGATGACCTAAGCACTCTGGCATTGTGTTAAAGACGGTGGGGAGAAATGGGGAATTGATAGAAAGAATGGAAAAAATAACTTCACTGATGGCCGAAAATATGAATGAAACACCGATACAAAGTTCAGTTTATATGCATGATTTATTAGTTGACTAAGCACTCCTGTCTACTGCTATGTAATGGTCCATATTGCATTTAGCATTGTCAATTGTTCTCACAAATGAATGAATCTTTTCATCTTGTCCTTACATGCTTTCTGAAGGAAAAAAAATCCAGAAGATTTACCCATATGCCAAGTGCTCTATTAGACACAATACGTTCTTAGGGGAATTTGTTTCATACAACTTCGAAATTATATGCTCACATTTGAATTTTAACTATTTGTTTTGTAATGTTTTGATGAGCAACTAATGTAAGATCCTACTACAGTCTATTGCAGTATCTATAATCTATGCATCTATTGTAAACTAAGACTATAAAATGCAGAAGATACAATCCGGCGTAACATGGTAATGCTTTAATATTAGAAGTCATTTTGATCAATATTCTTTCATTTTTGTTCTTTTGAAAGCAGATTCTGGAAAGTAATAGATAATTGGTATGGAAAATAAGAGAAAAAATAAAATAATTCTTCCTTGCTCTGTCAAATAAGATGAATATCTAGCTGGAGTACTCTGAGTTTGTTGCTTGCATACTATATAAATTTGATATAAATGAATATCGTTTTATATTTGTCAAAAATAAGACCAAAAAAAAGAAAAACTGGAGTCCACAAGCATGCAGAAAGTTGCAGCCGTTTTTGTATTTAAGGGGCAATTTAGTTCTATTCCATTGATAGCTAACTTTTAAGTTACGTTGCATTTACTTTTTTATAAATAGGGTCTGTCTGGATTGGTTTATTTTTGACCTTATTTAAATAGTTTATGCAATATAAATTAGATTTTATGTTATTTTATAAGTTCATACTAGTGAAAATTATATTTTTCTAAACTATTTTATCATAAATTAATTTGATAAATTTATAATAATACATAAAAATTACATAAGCTAGAGAATAAACATACCCAACACATGAAATTTAGGCACATCCAATTACACTTTGACGGCACATAAATAATGATACTTTTTTCTTAAAAATAAAATAAAAACTGTTTTGTCTTCTCTCTCCACTCTTCCGTCTTACTAGTATTTCTCTTCAATCTCTCTCTGCAACAAACATAATGCTTCCATTTCTTCCAAACTTATCAAAGACATATCTTTAATCAACCTTTCCTCTTAAGCTATCTCCAATCCCTCCTATGTCACTAGGAGGGAAAAACAAAATTTTTTTTATAAAAAAAATCAACAAAATTTGAACAGCAACAATTAAATGGAAAAAGTAAGATCTAGTGAAGATCGATATCCAAGTCTGCATCTTGAAAAAGAGGGTTGGGAAAAAATGTATTGGGAAATGAGAGAGAGACGATTAAAAAATTATAAATGGGTTAGAGGTATTTTGCTTTGATTCTGTTATGAAAGGGTAAAAAATTGATTCTATTTTGTCCCTTAAGTTGCTTAGTTCTTTTAGATGATGCAAAAAATTAGTAATTTTTTTCAAATAGACTGTCTTTTTCTGTTAAATTTTTGCTGTTTTTTTTAATATCTATTACTGATGATGAACACCAAAATGCTATAGAGAAAACATAGAAGATAAGAATTTTGCAGAGATTAGAAGAGAAGAGACAATGGAAGAGAAAGAAGAAAGACTAAGGAGTGGGCTTAGTGGAGAGAGAAGACAAAACACTTTTATTTTATTTTTTAAAAAAGTAATAATTTTTATGTGTTGTCAAAATTTGAATGGGTGTGCCTAAAAGACATGTGTATATATGGTGATCAATAATACGAGTTACTCCCTCCGGTCCTTTTTATAAGGAACACTTTGAAAAAATCACACAGACCAATGAAGCACATTTAACATAGTTATTTTCATTTAATACTCTTATAAATTTAAATTTATTCCATGTATACCCTTATTTAATTACTCTTTATTCAACTAACTTACTTATTTTTAAATTCTCTCTCATAATAAATAAGGGCATAAGTGAAATTGAACATTTAAAACATTTGAAAATTGGTCAAAGTTTCTTATAAAAAGGACCAAATTTTTTGCCCTAAGTGTTCCTTATAAAAAGGACCGGAGGGAGTACTTTTTTTGTTTTCTTTTTTTGACGCGAGTTGTTATTTTTATTAAACCAATATTAATTAAAATATTATTTCAATCGTAAAAAATTAAGTTGAAATTAACTTCATTAAATTCCGACGAACTCAAATTATGCGAATACCGACGAATGATGTGTCATAGTATTTTTATACTCTTTGACTATATTTTTATACTGTTGACCGTATTAGTGGTTTTCAAAAATTGCTTTTTTTTTATGTTAAAGTTAAAAAAACCCAGCTTCTTCTTCATATCTCGAGAGACCACGCACGCAATAGAAGAATCAATGGTGGTCGGTGGAGCGGAGACTGGAGGGGCACCATATGTTTTGATTCACCTCTTATTTTATTCTTTTGGCAGTTTCAAAATTTTCCCTTTGTTTATTTCATTTATTTACTTTTGTTTGAGATATGAGATTATCACAAGAGAAAATCTTAGTCTCAGGGATGGTGAATGGTTCAATAAGTTTAAGATTCATTAAAAATAGAGAGGCAAGTAAAACTGTAAGAGTACCCTTGATTGGTTTTTATGAATAAATAAACAAATAAAAAGGAGAAAAGAAACCAGGCACGTGCAATATTATTACTGCACCGTTTCCACCGTTAGTCGAATTTCGCAATAATTTAGGGGTGGCCTAAACTGCCAATAAATTGACTATACCATACCGTAAAGTGACGGCCTAGGCCGCCAATATGTTTTCCAACATTAAAAAAAAATAAAATCAATTCAACGCAGGAAACTTAAAAGTTAAAATCATTTGTCTTAACCAACACAGAGAAAAGGAACACATCACACTACCACAATCTATCTTCACCAATGAAACCAACCTTCCCAAACAAAAGATAAACTATGGATTTTCAAACCACCGCTTCTGCAAATCACCAACATAAGGCAATGCGAATCGATTTGTCTTCGTCAGATCTGTCTTTGCCGGCAAAACCTCCATGATCGCTGCTCATTCATCTCCCTTGATCTCTCATCAGATTTGTCTTGAGTTTTTTTGCCTTTCTGTTTCCTGTTAGCGATGCATCAGAGGTATGGTATTGTTGTTTGTTTTTGGATAGCTCATGTTTGTATCTTTCTCCCAACAAAAAGGATTCACGGTAAAACTTAAAAATAAAATCTTCTTTTTGTTAGATGTGCGAATATTGTAGGCATTGTTACTTGCTAGATCTGGAAGAAAATAAATAAACAAACCCATTCATGAAGCTTGCTAGATCCGGAAAAACAAATAAACTCATAAAGAAACCAGTTAGATCTGTAAATCTATGAAGTTATACTATTTTTTTTAAAAAAAAAATATATATATATATATATATGTAGTTTGTGGTGGCTTAGGCCGACAATAAGGCTTCTGCAGGTTGAAAAGACCATTGTTGGCTTGTGACGGTCTAGGCCGCCGGTAATTTTCGCCACGCCATTTATTGACGGTTCTGACCGCCACTACGCTTACCAACGCCTCATTTCTTGGCGTTTTGAAGCCGCCAGCTAGCCGCCAGTAAATGCTCAATTTCTGGCGCTTTTTGCCACTTATAGAGGGTTTTTGGCCCCCAAAAAATTGGTGTTTTCTTGTAGTGAGGTACACTGTAACGACCCAAATTTATTATTCACTATTTAAGTGTTTAATTATTTGGTTATGTGGTTTTAAGTAAGATAGTAACTTTAAGTTATTTATCGAGAGTTTTAGTTAACGCGCGAGTTAGTGAGAGTTAACGCGTGTTGAGTCAAGTTATTGGGCTTGAGGCCCCATGGGCCTTGTGGACTTGTGAGGGGGCGCCATATAGCCTAAGAAGGAGAGAGAACATTTCATTTTCTCATGTTCTTGTGAGAGTGAAGAGAGAAGGGAGAGCAAGAGGAGAGCTAGGGCAAGAGCTTGGAGAAGGGATTCGAGGAGCAATCTTCGTGAGTTCATCGATCCAAGGTAAGAGAGTAGATTTCATATTCGTGGGTGACTCGAGGAAGGGGAGAATGTCGATTTCTCCTCACCCGAACTTCCTCCACCCCATTTTCGTTTTAGTTTTGGATGGATTTTCTTAATGGAAATCGATTCTAAGGTTCATAACATGCTTAATATGCTTTTAACATGATGTATGAACGAATTTAATGGTTAAAAACGAAGTTTATGAATGATTAAACTCAAGAACTTTGTGTTCTTGAGAGTTTTGAGTAAAAGTGTTAAATCTCTACTTTTTCGTAGTAAAAATGGTAGATCGGTGAAATGAACCATCCTTTTGTGTTTAGATATGTTTGTTGCACTTGAATACAAACTCATTTGGGGTTTATAACATGAAAAATGAGATTTTTTGGTGAATTTGGGTGGAAATCGCATGTTTTGAGCATTTATGGCAGGAGCTGTTCGCTACGGCTCGCTACAGCTCGCCACGAGCATGAGTTCCACTGGTGTGGTTCGCTACGGCTCGCTAAGCCTTCGCTCAGCGAACAGGGCAGGTTCGCTACGGCTCGCTAAGCCCTCGCTCAGCCACCGTGACAGCACAGCACTTTGCTATTTTGAAATTTGAATGGCTTTGAGGGTTCTAATATGTTATATTATGTATTTTACCCAGTTTTTCGCGTAGATTCCGATTCCGGAGTTTGTTTTATGATAAAATGCATGCTTAATACACTTTACTTATATTATTAGTATTGTGTTAAAAATGTGAGTAAATGTATTGTATGTGTTGATGATTGTTGATGATGTTTGTTTAAATATCAAAGAAGTATATTAAGATGTTAATCAACTTAATAAAGAAGGATATTAGGATTATGTGATTCTAATAAAGAAGGATATCAAATTATGTTATTCGATAAAGACGTATATTAAGGTATAGTGTTATCTTAATAAAGACGAAATGTTGGATAATGTTCCACATTTATAAATGACGAGCTTAATGCTTGTTGATGTGAGAATATTCATGAAAACATACATGCATTCATGAATTATATTAGGGATATTGGATATTCCAATAAAGAAGGATATCGAATTATATTTATCCGATAAGGAAGGATATTAGAGGTGAAATACTCTAATAAAGACGATGATACCACATGCATTAGATATGTCTAGGGGACATAGCATGAAGATTGTGGCATTAGATTGCATTAGGATATGTGTACATTATTTGATATGTGATATGTGACACATATGTTTGCATTTATGTGATAATTGTTAAGTGACACATATTTTGCTAAGTGTGCTTATTTCTATTCGTTGAAGCGATGTTTGATTATAATGATCTAGAACTTATAATTGAATGATAGATGATGATGTATGTGTATAATGTATGATTATGCATGTTTTATGAAGAACTGTTTAAGTACCATTTTCTTACACTTGTATATTTTGAGTATGTTGTCTAACTCTCTTTTATATGTTATGTGCTGGACTGTTGGGGGTCCAGATTCACAGGTTTTGTGGTATTCGATGTCAAGTCGTCGGTGAAGCTCCGCTCTGATTGTGACACGGGAAAAAGGGTGTACTTAGGGTATAGAGTCTTTATGACATTCTTGTATTTATTTGTAAAACTATACATTTTGATAAAGAGGATTATTTTGTATAAACACTGTTTTTACTAATTAATTACTTTAGTATTATTTTGATTGAAGAGTGTAATGCTCGAACCATGACTTTTATAATAACAAACTTTGATTTTCCGCCGCGTATTTTGAAAAAGATTTTACTAAAGGTAGAAATATATAAATAATGGGTTTGGGTGTTACATACACGATCAACTACGACGTCCATAGGATAAAACAACTCAGTTCAATTAGTACAATTTTTACTACAGTACTTAGGGGTGGATCTATAGCCCGGCCCGGGCTCCGTTAAATATTTTTGGTATTTTAGGGGTTATTTTTGGTAAAATTGAGATTTTTATGGGTTAATTTTTGGGCAAAACTTTTTTTTTTTTCAAAATTGAGATTTTTAGTGCATAACTGAAATTTGTGTTTAAAATTGAGATTTTATCCGGGCTTTATAAATTTTTTGGCTCCGCCACTAACTGTCCTACAGAAAATCGGTAAAAAATTACACAATTTATGCCTATTATGGCCACTCTAATATGGTATGAATACCGGTCGTATATGGCAAACTAATAAAAACAAAAGAAAGGAAATTTGGATGAAGGAGAGAGAGAGAGAGAGAGAGAGAGAGAGAGAGATTTCAGTTTGACGAAAATCTGTAGCAGAACTGATTAGATATAGGAAAACACCGGATCAATTTGAATTTAAATGGATAAGTACTGAGTCAACACACATTAAAATTAATGTGTGAATTAATGACTCACTAACCACACACTAAATAATTTCAGGTACTAGAAAATCAATACATTACCCAAGCAAAAGCACGGCCCGACTGACATGTCGGCGACAACCCATTCGTGATGGTAAAAAGTGTGCGGTCTCTCCCGTTTAAAAAACTGGGTACCCTAGCACACCCCATATGGTTAGTTTCCTTCTTATAAACACTAACAAAGTGTATTGTCCCTCCAATGTTGGACTTATTGAACTTTTTCAAATTTACACTTAATACATTAAATCAAACTTGTGTTTATTTCTTACCAAAATTCCAACCAAATTTTCTACACAAATCTCAAATTTGTTCCAACAATCACTTACGAAGATAATCCATATTAGAATTGACCACATAATGTCGTGTGAAATTTAAGTTTGAGAAGATTGATTCACACACAATAAAAAGTACACCTAGATATTTTTCTTAAAATTGTACTACAAGATATTTTCATGCAAAATTTCTATTAATAGGTAAGACGGCCTATTTCTCTGATCATGTGGAAATAATAACCAACAAAAGTCATAGCGGTCAAGTCAATCTATAAAAAATTAAGACATTGATTATATATAGTCTCAGCCTGTCAGTTTATATATACTCTTACAAAATTTGCTAGTTATGGTAATTAATATTTATTAAGTTTTAACAAAATCCAAAAAATTAAGCAGTTATATTATATGAAAAATGCTAAACAGTATCCCGGACACTGGTTAAGCATGTTAAAATAGAAATTATGTCTCGAAATGCGTGCATTCAATGCCTCAAAAGTACAAAAAGTTGTCTTTTTAATATAAATTTTATTTTTTATTTCCTTTCTAGGTATGCTTAACAAGTGCCCCGAGAGCACTGTTTAGAATGACCCATATTATATATATGCAAGATCATGTTTATAGCTTTGAATATCAAACCCTTTCACAAAATAATCAAACTTGAGCACAAGAGAAACATTATCACCATAATTCTTCTGTGAATCTGGTAAATAAATATTATTAATAAGCTAATTTATTTTCTTTCTCTGGTGGAAAACCCTATTAATATTGATCTAACTAGAAATTAAACCCCACAAATCAGTTCCAATTTCAAAATCCCACAACTCATCAGGCTGCATTTTCACATCACTGCAGGATCCATTCACAAACCTTTTCAATCTCTCACTCACTTTTGTTGCTCCAAATTGAACACAAGATTGAGGAATCTGCATAAATATAGTATATATTAGTACTAATTAAATTTTATAAAATTAAACTACTATAATTAGTTAACTCTCAAAATAAATATAAGTATATATATACACCTCAGCATGCACGACATGAATGAGTGAATTGTCTCCAACAGTCGAGGAATTGATACTTCTAACGTCTATATTCTCTTCATGTAACACGCGAATGATTTCATAGAAAATGAACTGGTTATCTAACCCACAAGTGAGAATGATTTGTAGAGAAGAACCAATTTCGTGAATTTCAAAACGTGACAATTTTGGTAGATCCGAAAAATATTTGCGTGATCTTTTCTTCTTTCCCTCTAATAATCTCTCTTTTTTCTCCTTAGCCATATTCACATTTGCCTCTAAACTCTTTATGTAGTTTATCGCCTCGTCTACTTGGTCCGGTAACGGTAACGCCAATTCCTACATTATAATAATCAATTAACTGGTGTAACTAACTAATCAACACATAATTAACTATAACTACTCTGATGTATCTGATAATTTGATACATCAAACATTTTATGAATCTAAGAAGTAAACTTTTTCTTGTAATAAAGATTAAAGGGATCGGTATTTAGTATAATTAACTAACTAATTAGTGTAACTAACTTAGTGTATCTTATTTTTACAACTAGAAAAGTGAGAGAGATTAATACCTTGGGATTATAGTTAGGGAGAAGAGAGTTGAGTTTGGAGTGAAGGATCTTCATCTGATTTCTTCTGTTTTTCTCAACCAGTCTTCTTTCAACTTTGGTTGTAGAGCTAGAAGGTTTATTACTTCCTCTCACTTGATCCATTATATAAATATATTATTAATCAACTAATCTTTGTTTCCTTTTTTAATTAACTTCTAAGATGAAGCAAGTTTAGAAGAATGGGATGAAATATTTGTGAAGTTTTAGTGTTTGTATATATAGGAAAGGAAGGAATTAAAGTAGTTGAGTGTTATTATGGGAGTGAATAATGATAAAATTAAAGGACTATAGTTAATTAATTTTGGGTGAAAGCAAAAGAGAAAATAAAATCGTCATTTTAGAGACGTCATATTATTATGAAAGGAACATGGAGTATTTGAAACCGTCGAAATGGAAAATTCAAACACACGTGTGCTTTTATGCACCTTACGTGTCGTGTTGTTCTGTATCTCATGCTCTTCCACATGTTGAATCTGGTTTGATACCAGTTCTGATATCAAGTGGTTCAAGCACCTATCGATGTAATTGTGAGGATCAAACCGTAGTTCTTCCTACCAAGTTCATTGTCAATCTGTTTGTTTTGTTTAAATTATGGCTTATTACATATAATTATAATAAAATTAAAGTGACTGAAATATTCAAGTTTCTCGATTTGCAATATTGACATTCAAATCATTGATTAAATCTGTAATTAACTCAGGCCGATCTTTTAATACGAATTAAACTAACACCTCAATAATACAAAAACTCAAATAACGCTGCAAAAGATGACGAACAACATAATATAACGCCGAACTCAGACGACGAAATCACAAAATACACAAGAAAAAACTTGATTTATGTAAAAAAAAAAAACCACTTATTTTTGTTGAGATCTATAAAGTGTGAGAAAAAAATGTCACATTGGTTGGAAAAGTTGAGGTTGAGTACTTTATAAGTGAGAGGACCCATGAACTCAATGTCTTAAGGTTTTTGGTGAAATATGGTGTGTCACTTATAATGTTTTTTTTTTGACGCAATGTCACTTGTAATGTTGTTCAATGCTCAATATGCCGATTCAATCTGGTGAGGCTCCCCCCACGGCCTAATAATTTTATATTAAAAGAAGGGAAAAAATGTATAGAGGGACTTAAAAAGAGAGTTTTTTTTTTCAAAAACAAGGCATTTTTTAACGTGGATTTTAAGTTAGTCCAAATTCATTTATCAGTTTTTGTAATTTTCTTTCCTCTTACTTTTTTTCATACCAAACTGACCCTCTGCAGAGTGAAATGCCAAGTATTGAACATGGTATTTCTTTAGCGATAACCGTTATATTTTTTTGAATATGGTCTTGTATACATTGTGACCATGCTGAATAATCATGATAGTGATGGTTAATAAATTATCACACTTCACACATTACATCATGCTTTCTTTGTAACTATATATGAAGCTTCGGGGAGAGACAGTAGAATAGTATAAAAACGTGGCAAATTATATCTGTCCATTAATCCATTCCCATTAGCCATTAAATTGACTTATTTCAAGTAATTTTACTGTTCCAATTGCGGTGCTATACCTTTTCCACATTTAATTTTGGGGGTATATAGTTCCTAAATGACCAATTATTTTACTAGATTCGGTTACATAGTACTATACTATGTTAACTAAAGACACGACAAAGACTTTTTAAAAAAAAAAAAATACGACACGAAGACTAACCAAATCGTTCACGTTGCACAATTTCTTTCTTTCTTCCTACTATGTTTCAATCAAATAATTCAATTCTAGTCACTATAGTCTATACAACATTTGTTGCATTTATTATCAAAAGAAGAAAAACATTCGTTGCATTTGCTTTCTCTTACTACTAACTTGATGAATATTGTCAAAAAGAAAGAAAAAAAACTTATTTCATCCACGATTCCTTCCCTTTTCCGCGAAATTGCAATCCCTCTTTTTGGGTTTACGTACGAAGCCAACCCAAAATTTATTTTATTTTATTTTTGGTAGGACCCAAACTTAAAATAAAACAAAAGTAGCTAAGACAATGCATGTTAGCTTTAGATGATGTTTTCTCTCCGCCCCGTGAATCTTTTATCCCCTGAATTTCCAATTTTGCTCTTGAAAAAACTTCGGTTCGTAGAAATCTAAGTTTTTTTTTTGCCTTGAAAACAAATTTCGGTTTCTAAAAACCGAAATTTACTCTAAATTTGCACTAGTAAAAATTCGGTTTCTGCGAACCGAATTTTTCTGCAAGGGCAAAATTGGAATATTAAGTGGTATAAAAGATTCACGGAAAGTGGGAAGAGAAAATATCTTAGATCATACTTTCATACAAAGTTGTTAATTTAGGGCTAACAAACTTTGTATACAGCATAATGAAACATACGTTTTTTCCAAAGAAAAAAAAGTTGATCAAGTTGTTAACAGGGGAAGCATCAATTATTTTGCATAAAAAATAGGCCTCTTTTTTGTAGGGCCTGTCCAAGACCAACAAAATAATCGTTTTAGGTCTCTAAATATTTTACAAAATTACCTAATAAAAAGGTCTTACATTTCAGTTTTTTGGTAAAAACCCTCCTATGCTACTTTTTTCAAAACGAAATTAATATGAATGTGTGATTTTTCCTATCCATGTGTAAATTATCTTTTATATATATAGGAAGGATAATAGTTAAATCACTCGTCAACAACAGAGTAGTATGCTTCAATGCTGCAGAAATTGTATACCACAGGAAAAACAAATTATATATGTTTTTGGTTACAAAACAAATTATGTGATACCTCTAAAATATGCATAGTTTTAGTAGTTATTTTATTTAATAATATTTGCTTATTGTTCAAGTTATTGAAACTATTTTACTACATTTCTCTTGTTTTGCATTTTGTAGGTCCAACCACATGAACAAGTGGAAATGATCATTTGTGAATGCATCTCTTGTTTGGAATGATGTCAAAAAGTATAGGTTCAAAGTAATGTGATTTGAAGTAGGCAAAAGTTTAGCTAAATGTTTTTCAAAAAGGTTTTTTTACAAAAAGTACATCAAACTTGTTTCTTTCTAGAAACTGGTCTTTGAACCGGTATATGCATTAGAGTTGAATCGGTGCATGATTTGCAGAAATCATGAACCGGTGCATACAAGGTATGAACCAGTGCATAAACAAAAATTATGTAAATAAAGCTTTACATCAACATTCAACAATGCCAAGCATCTATAAGTAATTTACATTATACATTAAGCACTTCAGAGTCCGATAATAACTTGTTCAACCATTTCATCATCTGTCCAATCACCTTTCCAAGCTTCATATTCAGATGGCGAGAGGGCTTGTCCATCTGGGACTTCAAAAGACGTATTGCAGTAAAGTTTTAGAGCTGGGTTGTTTCTGAATAAAAAATGTATGCATCTTAAGGCCGTTTCATGTACATGTGAAGTTAATTGTCGTTCCAAAAATGAAACAAGGAAGTCCACCTGAATCCAAGCAATTAGAAAATGATTATAACAGAAAGCACTGAAACGTGTATTACATCGAATTGAATAAAACATACATGCATGCACAACAGCACAAGCTAGCTGTATGGTGATTCGTTTAATCACATAAGCCATTGTTTTGGGAGTTTATAAAGAGGGATAGGGAGTGCTTTTAAGCTAAAGGGCGGAGGAAAGGAAGAGGAATGTAAAGTAGTCCCCAACTTCCAATATGGAGGAACTCAAAGATGTATTCGAGAAGGAGTTTGAAGAATTTTGGAGGGCTTTGAATAAATTTCAAGATTTTTTTCCTCTCTTTATAATAAATTTTACACACAAGTATTACCTTCCATTCACCTCCGAAAAAACTCTCAAATAATGTGAGTGGTTTCCCTCTCTTAGTCCTTCCACCTTTTCCCCACCAAAATCTTAAATAAAATCTAAGCTTGCTTAGCCGCCCGATTTGTTGAAGTAGAACTCTAGCAGTGAGTTTCACAAACTTCATATATTATTTACAACTTCAAAAAAAAAAATTAAGAAAAAAAAAAGCAAAATGGGGCAGTTGGAGATGGAAAATTTAGGCAAATATTCACACAATCTGTCAAACATGCACATGAAAAGTTGGCATAGAGCATTGGGCAGACCCTTAACCATTTCATTATGCCTTTCCAAAGAGGAAGCCTAAATCATAGTATATTAAGAAAAGCACTTACATGATTGGAGGTAAGAAGTGTACAAACGGATGCCAACTTTGAAAGTGAGAATAGCATGATAACAAGAATATCTTCATTTGAAGAATTTGATATCAGCTCTAGACCTATCTGCGTCAAATAAATCATCTGATAAGAAAACTGAAATATGTGACAGCTCTAAGAAAAAAAAACAGTTAAAAAATTTTGCTGTTATTGTACAAAACTACTGTTGTTATGCTATTTTAGACCAATATTGAATTTGAACACCAGTCCTGCGGCACACATACACAGGAGTCCATTTGGAGCAAAAATAGTTTAAAATCGTCAGCACAGAGAATTACTAAAAGAATAACTGAGTTTTTTTTCTTTTCTAACATTTAAACTACTGTTCAACCAAATTGTTCATTGATAATGAAAGCAGCAACAGAAAAAATATAGTTTCATCATCCACCAACTACCGGGCTGGTTAGACTGAACTAGATGATATTAAATTATGACTAGAGGAAACTTCTTTGAACTTTGTTATATGGTTAAGTCCGTGCAGTGTCAAGAATTATATTTAATATTTATATCACCTAAAAAGTGTTCTAGGTAATTTCTTCTCCATTTCTTTCTAGTCACAACCTTCATCTACTTTACATCATAGTAATAATAACATCCTAATAAGAAAAGAATGTTAAAACTATAAACAGAAAATGCATTTGTAAAAGCATTAAAACTGGGCAACAACAACAACCTTATATGCTTTCTTTGCAACTGAATATGAGCACTTGAATTTTGCAAAAACTTGTGCTGCAGCCAACTTTATCGGCAATGATACTGCAGGTGAATTCATCATATTAAACAGCATCTCCAATGTAATACATGCAAAATCATCTGATATCTCACAAAAGCAACCAGCAGCAAACAGTGACGCTCTTACCTGTAAAAATCGAATGCAATATATGATACATTGATGCACATAATTAATCAAAAACATAGTGCCTACACAGAAGTTTGGCAAAACATGGAAGAGTTCTCAAATGAAAAATACAACACAATATTCAATAATCATCAATCCACTCCAGTAATGAGTAATGACCTTGAACATCAAATAAAAATAGGAAGAATGATTTACACATCTAGAACAAGAGCAACACTACAAGACACTGATCTTACCTGATTATCATGAGGAGAAACAAGACTGGAAAGTATCAAGTATCGTATCTGAGCATTGGCATTGGCAAAGTCAGCCCAACAACCAAACAGAACAAGAGCCAATGCATTAGACTCTGAATCTCCTCCACTGTTGAAAACAGATTTCACCCGCTTCAACAACTCGACGTGGTTAGCTACTCTGCCCATTGACAGCAACCCTTTACACTGGTTGTGTTTCCTGTTATCGCGGTGCTTTCGCTCAATTAAGAAAACTCTGACAACAGAAAGCCTGATTTGTGTGTTGCCTCCCCTAAAGGCATCAGCAAGGCGTAAGAGGATGGTATTAGCAAATAGTTGATCTTCACCTGGAACAAGATCAAACATGGCATTAGAAACAATACCACACTCGAGCTCTCTACTCCAACGCTGAAGGTAGGGGCCCATTTGCAATATGGCTTTGACAGGTACACCTGATAAGAAAAAATGAGACTTGGTGAAGATCCATGAGAAATGAAGAAGAAATAACAAAGAAGAAATATGAAAGAATTGGCAGTGACCTGGTTTACCAGAACGGAGGCCCTTCTCAAGTTGGATGCTCCATTCCATGGCACAAGCAGCACAAGTTTGTTCCATGGTATGCAATTAACTGGTGAAAGCCATTACACAGAGTTGAAAGAATTTGAGGAGAGGTTCAGTGACTGAGACAATCAATGGCAGAATCAGGAAAGAAAAAAAAAAAACTCAGCTGGGCCGCAAAATTAAGAACAATCAATCAACGACAAATTGACAATCAATCAACCAAATCCATATTCAGCAAGAAACAAAAACAATGACAATGAATAAGAACAGGCACAAAACGCACCTGAAATCAACAAAACTCACATCTTTTTTCTTTTTAACAACAAAAATATATATCAACAACACAACACAAAGTAGAAACAATGCCTTTGTTGGTCACAAAATACAATAGACATTCTACTAACAGAGGCATATAGCAGCCAAAGGAAACCAAGAGCTACAACTATCCCCACAAACTCAAAACGTACACGTCGGAAACACACAAGCCCTTAGTGACCCAATACAAAACAAAAACACTAAGATTTGAATTTGATACATAACTAACTCACCTAAATCAACGAAAAAAACAACGAATACAAGCAACCAACAAGAAGCACAAAACTCACACTAAGAACAAGCACTAAACTCATAGTCTCAACTCTCACACTCACTAAAATCAACAAAAAAATCAGTAAACACAAAAACTCACAGTCTCACACTAAAATCAACAAAACTCACACTTACAATCTCATGCTAAAATCACAATCTCACACTAAAATAAAATTAAAAAAAAAAATCAAAATCATTCATAAAAATAAATTCAAATTGCTTCACAATATTTTCAAGAACAAACTCATCCATTCAAAATTAACAATCAACAATGTGATGTTGAATAGAGAGTGTGAGAGAGGAATGAGAAAGCTTGCCTAAATTGCCTTACCATTCCAAAAACAGAGAACCGTCGCGGAGGTGGAGAAAAGTGGCCGGAGACTCGCCGTTGACCGGTATTGGAGGGAGAGGAGCGCCGCGCCTTCGCGTTTCAGAGAGAGAGCCGGACGAAGAGGAGAGAACTGAGAAGAAAGCGTGAAAGAAGAGAAAGGGTTTGGAGGATATAGTTGTAATTTTCTTTAAATATCAGGGGTACTTTTGTACTTTCCCATAAGAGCTGAGTAAAATATGGTTACAAACATCTTAAAATTTATTTATTTATTTATTTTGTATTTGTTGAGAGAATCTTTTATTTATTTAATTTTACTAGAGATAATCTTTTATAAATTGAAATTGTTAAAATTAACTACGATTTATTACCAGAATAGTTCCCTAGAAAAAAATGTCTGAATAGATCCCTTAAAGACATATTCGTTAATCAATTTTGGTTCTATTCGGACCTTTTTTAAGAACCAAACTGATTAACGGAGATGTCTTTAAGGGACCTATTCAGACCTTTTTTTCTTTCTTTAAAGGACCTATTCGGACCTTTTTTTTTCTTTAAGGGACCAATCTAAAACAAAAAATGTACCATTTTACTAATTAAACCAATAAATAATTTTACATCAAGATTTTCAATAATAAATATTTTAGACAATTTGATCATGAACAAATTATTTACGATTTCACCCGCCAGAAAAATTTAAAAATATCAATGTTCAAATCAAATGATTAAAACATCATTTTTCTAAGGTTGTACATGACACAGAAAATCTCAAAAACAATAATCTAACATAAATTATTATCATTAAATATATCAACTTAATTTAATTTATATAAGAAAGTTGATTGGTCTGAAAAACTCTAAATTGTCCTTACTTGAGATGTTGTCATGTGTCCAAATTAAGGGCAATTGGTGTCCAAAAATTTGATAACTATACTAAAAGTACACAACTAACCAAGTCATCAAGTCATATGACATTTTGTGAGTGGAAAAAAATGTATCATTGAGATTGAACCAAGCCATCTAAGCCAACCACATGAAAAGGACCCTTCAAGTTACAAATGAACCATATGACAGTGACATCATTGATTTTGACTCTTTTTCTTTATTCCAATTTCGGTTCCCAATGTATGACACCAAATTTCAAATTCAATTTTTTCTCACCGTTCACTTACACAAATTTGAATTTCATTTCACCATTTCCTCTTTCATCACATCTTCTTTCTTTGTTTTCATTCTTTCTTTCTCTACATGTTAAACTATTTGCGGGATGCAAAAAAAACTTTCATAATTCTTTTTCAAATTACATGTAAAATATTTTTTTTTATTTACAAATATAGTCCGTAAAAAAACCAGTATGTAAAATATTTTTTAAAAATTGGCCATTCTTACTGATGTAAATTTTAACTGATATAAATTTTAACTGATATAAATTTTAACTATCATATATGGGACAAATTATCACCGATAAAAATTTTAAAATAATTATCATATGTAAAACAAGTTCTTACTAATAAAAATCTCAAAAAAACTATTTTACACGGGGTAAATTTTAACTGATATATAAATTTTAACTATCATATACAGGACAAATTATCACCGATAAAGATTTCAAAATAATTATCATATGTGAGACAAGTTCTAACTATTAAAAAAAATTAAAAAAAAAGTTTACACGGGTTTAATTCAAACTCATATATAAATTTTAACAAAAAAAAGTTTACACGGGTTTAATGTTACACAAGTTCTTAATAATAAAAATTAAAAAAAAAAAAAAGTATTTTACACGGGGTAAATTCTAAGTGATATATAAATTTTAACTATCATATACAGGATAAATTATCACTGATAAAAAATTTAAAATAATTATCATATGTGACATAAGTTCTTACTAATAACTTAAAGTTACGACTCGTGCGATAGCACGGGTCTATTACTAGTTCACTATATACTTTTACAATAACTAAATACTACGATTTTATCCGAGTTCAATTTCTGATGAGAACAATTTTTACTTCTCGGTCAAACTCTAAAATACCAAAATTCATTTCCTCTAAGAACGAGAGAATTAATACTACGATTTTCAAAATCCCATAAAAATTAAAGACAAGAAACATCTAATTTAGATAACTTCAACTGCAGTACAATGACGCCCCCCAATATTTTCTAATAATAAATCACAAGTGAGCATCGAAGCTTTAGGTCTTGTTGCCCTACTAGTTGAGTACACTGTAGGCAATATTGGTTCCAAAATTGACCTATCACATTTTCCATCCCACTTAGCTTGCATATACTTTTGTTTCCTCCATGGCCCTAAATGCAATTTCTTCTCCTTCATGCATTTTTTAGCAGCTGAACACATTATCTTAACCAATACTCTTAACTTCTCTGCTTTTCCGACAAAAATTTCTGGTAATCGCTTAACTAACTGATTGTATTCTTCGTTACCACGTGCCATCTCAAATTCACCTCTAAAGTTCAATTCAATAATCACTTTTATTACACCTCTTTTTGTGTTTGATGAATTTTCAGTCACTTCCAAATAAGTATGCTCCCCTGTATTCAAAAAAAGAAAAAAAAAATTAAATTAAATGTCAATTAATCATTTTATACTTAAAATTTTCCTTGTTTTGCTTTCTTGAACAAAAAAGTTTTTTTTTTTTTTAAGAATATATGACACATACTTTTCAATATAATGAATCGTGCCGATGCACGGGTATGTTACTAATAAAATATATGAACAACATATTGAAATCTTCATATGCTTATGTACCTGATGGAATCTCCGATGAACTTCGCCATTTAGATTTGCAAATTGTGGAATTGAAGCCGAGATTTGACAATTGATCACATATTTCTCTACGTAAACAATTACGGCAGCTCATAAATTCTGCTACCACCGGTCTCCGGCACAAACATAGCATCTCAGGCCTGTTCAATTCTCTCATAGCCTCCTTTGTAGCTTGCCTAATCTTTGATTCACGTGAGCTACTTCTACACAAAGTTGCCTTCACAAGTGGAACAAAATATTTAGTCTTTTTTTCCATGACATGAGTGTATAATTTAATTAGGCATAAATTAAATTAATTTGTACCTTGAGAAGTTGATCTTGTTCTTCCCAAAATGATTTATCTTTTTCCAAAGTGCAAATGTTATTAACATCATATTCTTCTTCTTCATCTTCATCGTCGTTGATTTCCACATCGTTACCGGAGTTAGATGAATTTTCTGACGAGTCTTGTAATTCCTCCCAAAACCCAAAAACAGTGTCAGCAAAACTGACCTCATCGGAGCTCCGGTGAGTGGCGGCCGGAGTAGTGGATGATAATTCTTTATCCATGAGTATTATGAGTATATAGAATAATAATGAAATGAATGTGAATTGCTCTGCCTCTATCACACTCTATTTATACATACATGTATGTGACTATGTCTATTTGTGTCTCATAATCTCAACACTAGTTATTATTAATTAATAAAGTAGTTTATTTTATTTTATTGCCACTAGTTAATTAAAAGTAATTTATTTTATATGTCACGTTGTATTTTTTATCCGTAACCTTTTTTTATGGGATAATCATCAATTGGATATGCTTGAGATCGGTTTTGGATGTCCGCATATTCCATTCCATCCTTGGTTGTGGCATGTTCTCTTCTGGAACATAATATGGGAATGAATGATTAACTTAACATAATTGAACATTCCAAATTGAAGTGCTAATTTTATTTTCTTAAACTCACTCACTCATTATGTTTAGGCATCACAATCCCTATTCTTGAGTGGAAGAGCGATCAAGATAAAATGATAAGATCAATTGTGGATTCACCATAAGATTAGCTTCATCCAAGAACTTATAGGAGCAAAACTATAGCTTTCACTTCAATCAAAGATTGAATTTCCAATTTCATTCAAAGCTCACAAAAAGTACTACAGGTAAAAGAAAACATGAGTTAGATATGAATTTCAAAAGTAAATCTACACAACTACAAACGTTTCACTTATTACTGGTGAATTTCAAATTCTTAAATTACATTAATTTGTTTATTTTATTCTTAAGGTGAACTTTAAACAAGTCGACGTAGTTTTAAGCTTTTTATTTCTTTTATTTTTTTAATCAAGAAGTACCAAAGTAATACAAGTCGACGTGGGGATGAGGGGGGAGGGATACCCGATCAGATATGGGTTTAGGGGTCTAGCTTTCATCCCATCGGAGATTAAAGTGGATACTAGAATACCCGAACCCCATTAGATCAGAGATAGGAAAGGCAAAAGTCGTCTCCTTCTTTCTTGTTTGCATATGGGTTTTAAAGTTTTAAATCTATGATACTTTTTGCATATAGTTTTAAATCTATGGTTTTTATCTTCATTCTTTAAAAATCACAAGTACGAAACTTGAAGTTCAATATTGCATATACTTTTTAATGAAAATTTTATCCTTATATTCATCAAAATTAAGTCAATAACTTTAGTATTGCTAAACAAGAGTTCTGCAAATGAATTTTGTTAGTTGTGGTCTTAGACAAAGGAAATACTTTAGCCCTGGTTTTTCCCCCTCGTTGTAGTTGAATATTTTGCTTAGTTCTTTAGTGAATCCGAGTTATGATTACATAATTTTCAACAAATTAATCAAGTTCACTTCACTATTGGAGTATTATTAGATCGTTTGTTACATATTAAAAAAATAGTGATTTTGATGTAAAATAATTTAGAGATTAGTTTTTAGAGATTTTTAGAAAAGTTGTATTTACTTTGTGTTTGTTTATTATAATAAAAATCAATTTTTTTAAATAAAATAATTTTTAGTTTGTTTGGATAGAACTTATAAAAGTGATTTTTTTAATTATAAAAAACTTTCTTCTTATAACATTTTTTTTTCTCTCCTCTAAAAAAAATCTATTATTTTATAAGCTACTCTTAGTAGCTTCTCATTTTTAGTTGTTTTCTGATTATTTTTAGCTTATGATTATTTTAAAAATCTGTAACAAAAAGATGCAAAACAATTAAAAGTGATTATTTTTATTAAAAAAGTGATTTTTTTCTAAAATAAGCTATAACAAACAGTCTCCTTTGCATAGTAAGGTTACTTTGATTGTACAATGCGCAATAAATATCTTTATATTTGTCGCGGTTCTAAATTTGTTGCTGTTGGGAAAACCAGACATAGAGAAAATAAAAGAAACGTCATCAACAACACAAGAATATAACGTGGAAACTCCAAAATCGGAGAAAAAACCACGACCGTTGTCTAAACCGACAACCAGAGAATAACCACTATATGAAAATTGTTACAACATATAGATTTCACTCTCAACTACTTCATGACCCAAGTACACCCACACTCTACAAAGTAAATATTTGAACTACATCTCGAATACTCTTAAACAAGAGCATAAGAGAAAAAAGAAAAAAGACACAAATATAAACTTAAAGTGTTTACAAGTGTTACTGCTTGGTGTGTTGAAACAAGGAACTTGAGGTCTCTATATATAGCCTTGAGCTCATCCACTCTTCACTTTTCTAAGCAATGTGGGACTTCTCAAATATAATTTCCTTGACCTTTTTTCCTTCATTAGCAATGTGGGACTTTCATTGCAATCAACCCCAACAATCTCCACCTTGATTGTAATGGTCTTCAATCTTTATTGTCTACACCGACAATCATTATCTTCTGCTTCCATTGTCTATACCGACAAATTAAATTATCATACTCCACCATAAAGAGTACACTCCGCTTGGAACTAAACCATCCCAAGAATTTTCTTCACTTGGAACTAAACCATTCCAATAATTTGCTTCACTTGGAACCAAGCCATCCCAAGAATTTCATCCCGAAACATTGCTGAAAATTTATGGTGCAACTTCCATGTTGGCTTTCTCCGGAAGTTCATCAGCCATCGAGATAACCATGTACCTTGCATCAATGCCAACCAATGCTCACACGCTATCATCACACATCTTGCATCCATGTCAATCGATGCCCATGTGTCACTTGAACAACTTCAAACTGCTCTGAAACCACCTTCAGGCCATTGTTAGGCTCCAACAATTCCAGTTTAGTTACATCACCTAGTAAAGCTTGTTTCACTAGTCCAACTAAACTCATGTCACTAACAAGTACCCACCCAAAGATCCACAACTTAACCAAAACATGAGAATCACCACTAGTAACAGATGCATAACCAATAATAGTAAAACTATCTAACAAGTATCTACCTACTATCTATGCATCAAAGTTCAAGAAAATACCTCGCATTATGTTAAAAGAAACTCACCCATACCTTGAACCTTACAAGCTTTCCGTCACCGAGATGAACAACTCCGCCTTCAACTAGCTCTAGGGATTCAAAAGTATTTCTTCTTCAAACACATGTGATAGGAGCTTCCAAAGTCCATGACTCAACACTCCACTGATTCTCAACTTCCACTAGCACCTTCGCATCATAATAAGTTGTTGTTTCAGACGTAACCCGAGTATTCTTATCACCTCCTCTCCAGACTGATGTTGAGTATTATTACCACCGCCTCTCCAGGATGACCTTGTGTAACCCAAATTGCATCACCATATCCTTGACTTGATTTCCCACAAGCCAAACGTGATTCTTCCATTAGTTTTCTCTAGCCTAAACTTCACAGCGGACTCCCTATTCCCTGAATCAAACCAAAAGCTCTGATACCAGTTGTTGGGAAAACCAGGCATAGAGAAAATAAAAGAAACACAATCAACAACACAAGAACATAACGTGGAAACTTCAAAATCGGAGAAAAAACCATGGCCGTTGTCTAAACCGACAACCAGAGAATAACCACTATATGAAAATTGTTACAACATATAGATTTCACTCTCAACTACCCCATGACCCAAGTACACCCACACTCTACAAAGTAAATATTTGAACTACATCTCGAATACTCTTAAACAAGAGCATAACAGAAAAAAGAAAAAAGACACAAATATAAACTTAAAGTGCTTACAAGTGTTACTGCTTGGTGTGTTGAAACAAGGAACTTGAGGTCTCTATATATTGTTGGCGCAGCAGAAACACAAGACTTGGTTCACCAAGCACAAGCTGCATGCTTAGCAGGCTCAGCAGGCTTGAAATGCAGGCACAGACAAGCACACAATGCAGGCAAGCTCATAGGCGAGGAAGGCTTGAGCTTGAGCACACACACAGTTTTGCAAAAACTGTGTTGAACAAGATGAAAACTGTTTCTTGATGATTTTGGTGAAAGAAGATAATGAAAACTTAGGGAAAATTAGAAATTTTATTCATCCTTAATGGGCCAAAGAAAAGTATTTACAAATGAATACACACTAGTGTATTTATAGGGTTAGCTTGTACAACAAGTAAGCTTAACCACTAGGCCTAACAAACTACTAACTAACATAGTTAGTTTCTAACAAACTAACCAACTCAAGTTAGTTGTAACTAACTCTTATTTAACTACTAACTAACTAATTCAAGATGAATTACATTTTTAACATATATAACCTTGAGCTCCTTCACTCTTCACTTTTCTAAGCAATGTGGGACTTCTCAAATATAATTTCCTTGACTTTTTCTCCTTCATTAGCAATGTGGGACTTTCATTGCAATCAACCCAACAGTTGCAACCATGTTTTCATCGTCACCAACCAACCCCAACTAATTTTATAGACCTCAAATGAATGCTTATGGTGTAGTCGCTATGAACCTGAAACATCGGTTGAGTCTATAGTAGAATGTCAAATTCCACAATTTTCAACTCAAGTTGGTCTTGAAAACATTACGCTAGCTTGAGCAAGGAAAATAAAAGATATATTCAAAGAAGCCTCGGGAGTTATTCAAACATGGCTCAACATTTTAAAGGATTATATTTAGTTGTATAGGGAGTTTATCAAAACATATAGTTTTTGGTTAATTATCACTACCAATATAGCCAGTATCGCGGGCAGTGGCGAGAGAAGCAACCTAGTCGATTAAAATCTCAATGACATCAAATAAATGGTCTCATTCAAAAATTTGTTGGTTGTTACAAACAAGTTTTTTAGGGAAAGAAAAGTGAGACTTCAAAGAAAGATAGCATGGTCAATGCATGCACATGTTTTTTATTCTTAGGATGGATGTGCACCATTCAATCTTAAGGGAGTATCTATGCAAGAATTTCTCTCAATCTTAAGTATGCATTGCGATTGTTGAGAAATGAACATAAATGGATGTGAGCATTGATTGAAACTTCTTCAAAAAGAACATATATTTCTATTAGTGAAGCATACTCATTTTCGCCTAACCCATACATAGACACCTTCAAATTATGAATACAACTTTTTTTTTTTTTTGAAAATAAAATTATGAATACAACTAATAATAACATCTCCGATGGATTTGTTATATGGTGTATTTTTGTAGAAATTTTATTTCAACGTTGTCTAAGTTATAGAGTGTGCCTACTTTGCAACAAGAAAGATTCCAAACAGTTCTTATATTTTTTCCTTTTGAGTAACAACAGTTATTATTACTATTATTATTATATGTTAAAGCAAACTTTTCGCTAATATATAGTGAATTTTTTTATTATTTTGGTATTGTTACACAGTAACAAGTTTATCATAACAATTTGGAAAGTGAATAAAGGTTTGGTTTAATAGCAAAAGTGCAATAAAGTGAATGAAAAAGTGCACAAAACAACAAGAGTTATTACATATTTTATAAAGGATAAAAATTATGACATGCATGTACATTTGGATTGATGGGTGTTGCCCTATATTTTATAAACAAATTATACGTCACTGATTTGTAATTTTGTATTATTTTTGCATATTTTAATTATGATTCTAATCATTCATCTATATATATATATAGGGAGGAATCAAATCACACCGTTGTAACATTTGAGTAATGTTACACCGTTCAATAACGCTTTAACGAATACAAATTTTACAAAATCCACCATTGGATTGAAAGCTTATATCGTGTAGATCATCTATGTTAAATTTTACAAAAATAAAAAATCGTTTGATATGTTATTGAGACTCGTCAAGATTAACGGTTTATGCGTTTTTATTAAATATAGTTAATCTTGATCATTCTTAATAACATGTCAAATGATTATTGAGCGGTGTAACATTACTCAAATGTTACACCACTGTAATTTGATCCCTCCCCTATATATATAAGTAGTACCGATATTAGACAAATTTATTTAAGGCAAATGCTAACCTATGCCCTAAGGGCACATTTTAAGATGCAATTAATGAACTAGTATCTCACTTAATGTGTTTCAAAAATAGTAATAATCAAGTTTATTAATTAAAAGATATGGTCCACAATATTTGTTAAATATTTAAATCAATTACAAAGGCAAATTGTGATACATGTCAACCATCATCATATGATTACACGCGCAGCTAAATTATTTTGGTACAAAAGCAGTTTTTTTTTTTGTCAAATATTTTTTTTTAAGTTGAAAACAAAAAATTAACTTTTTTTACTTAAAAAAAATTAAATTTTAAGTATTATAAAATTCCAAAACATATTAACAATCGTTACTATCACAACATAATACTATAATACTCAGTCTTATTCACCGAAACAAAAAAAAAAACCTAAATGATTAATTAAATCCAAAAAATAAACACTTAAAATAAATACTTAAATGATTAATTTTTTGCCATATTTTGGATGTATAAAGATATGCTGATTTTTTTATTTTTTACAATAGGATATCATGATCGTTAACAAAACGAAAAAATTAGATTATTAAGGATGCATATAATGTCAGGCGCGTGTAATCATGATGATGGTTGGCAAGTATCACAATTTGCCTTTGTAATTGATTTAAATAATTAATAAATATTGTGGACCATATCTTTTAATTAATAAACTTGATTATTACTATATTTGAAACACATTAAGTGAGATACTAGTTCATTAATTACACCTTAAAATGTACCCTTAGGGTACATGTTAGCGAAACCCTTTATTTAAAATCTTAAACACCGTTATTTTACTCATATTATATATATATTTTTTTATTTGTTTTTCCTAATGTGAGTCTTTAACTCACAATTGTACCACCTATCATTTTCCTTTTGGGTTACCTTGATATTGTAAAAATTAATGAAAATAGTTCGTTCATAATTAACTATCAAAAATATTATTAAAAGTTTAAATTTAGTGTGTGAATCTAATCACTACACTACACTACTCGGATCAAAACAAAAGTCACACAAACTAGCTACTTCGCCATTTAGCAAAGACATAATAGATAAGTGATGTTTTTATATATTGTAGTAAAAATTTCTCCACATATACTTGGATAAATTCATTGTTGATAGTCAGTGTAGTAATAGTTTTGCTCGCAAAAATGTGTATGTACATACATTCACAAACATTCTTGGTGTAAAGAAGTTATTGGACATTTTATGACATTAATAATTAAATTTTAAATGGTACTACGTAGTCCACTAAAGCATAGATTAGGGATCAATCTTGTATAAGTTGGGTATCTAATCTAATATAGAAATGCCTGATTTGGATATCCAATAATGCTAAGTGATGACTTATACAAAAAAATAAATGGCTTAAATCAGTTTTGGTCCTCTTTTTTTCAAAAAAATGTTAAAAACTAATTTTTTGGTCCCCCAATTTTAAATTTTTTTGGAGTTTTGATCCCCATCTTATTTTGAGATCAATTTGGCTGATGAGTCATTATAACTAATGATATGGCAATGTCCAGCTGGCCAAATTTATTATCCATGTAATTATTAATTTACAAAATCAATTAAAAAAACACCAACATCCCCAATACTTATTTTATTATTAAAATTAAAATAGTAATAATATTTTTAAAAATTAATTAAAAAAGCACCAACATCTATCATCATCCATAGGGTACTAACAAAGAACCCCAGCATCACCATTATAACCTCCACTTTTCTTGTTCTTCTTACCAAAAACTCAGCCTAAAAAACACAGAAAATCAAACCTTAACATCGTCGTCTGCCTCTCCCTCTTCTTCTCAACTAAATCGCCAAACCAAAACACAAAAAAAAAAAAAAAAATAGTGAACCCATGAAATCCCAAATAAATTCCAACCTCTAACACCTCTAATTTATTAAACCCGGAAAAACCAAACAATCCCAACATCCACCTAAAACAATTTCCGATTCAAACTCGTCCAAAATTTAGAAATCATTTGAAGATTATATTTAATTTCTATTGAAATACAAATTTAATTCAGATCTAGATCAATGTAAAAGTATGAAAAGGCATAATCTTTGGCTATCAACATTGAATTTATCCAAATATGGAGTAAACGAAGCAGGGGGCAATTTGATTGACATTTTACAATTTTAGGGGATATTTGTCTATTCCAAATTTCATTATGGTATTTGACGAATTTGAAAATTTCAGAGATTTGACATTTTATTCATTTTTTTACTCAGTTGCACATCACCATTCTATTATAGTATAAGTTTGCAATTAACCACTGATTTTAAGTGTTCGCTAAATATATCCCTAAAAACGAAATCTCTAGTAGTGTTAAGTTATTTGATGGCAGGACCAATATTAGTATATGTTAACTAAGGGTCTGTTTGGTTAAAGAGTGAGAGGGGAGGGGAGGGATTTTTATAGAGGGGAGGGGAGGGGAGGGAAGGGGAGGGGAGGGTAAACTTTTAAGTACACGTGTGTTTGGTTCAAAAGAGGGAAGGGGAGGGGAGATGAGAGATTTTAATTATAAACATGTTTGGTTCACGAGGGGAGGGGAGGTATTTTAAAACTAATTTACATTTTTATCCTTATAAACAACATCAAAGAGTCTACAAATCAAACCATATATTCACAACGATTTCTCAAATTTTATGATACATCTAACAAAAGGCTATATAAAATTTTAAAATATTTATAAATACATGAAAATAATTTATTCATAATTATTAACATAAGTGGCAACTGTACAAAAAAAATAGTAAAATATAACCGGAAATAATAATATGTAATGTTTCAAAAAAAAATTCTAAAAAAAACGCAATAATACAAGCAAAACGTTAACTTAATAACAAACTGAACATGCGTTGTAATAAAAAACAAAAAAGTATTAATTTAGTCCAAAAAAAAAAAATATTGGGGGCACGCAAAAGAAACTTTTTTTACCCCCAACAAATAAAATATGTAAGATATAGCATGAATAATAGAGAGATGATTCTCGTAAACAATGTACCAAAAAAAAATTCCCATAAACAAAAAATAGAGATAATTAATCTTTAAAATTTTAATAATGATAGTTTTGGATTTCAACATAAAATTAGGGATAATTTTGTCAATGTAATTAAAATGATAATAACATTTATTACCTTCCCTCCCCTCCCCTCCAAATCCCCCCAATTTGGGGGTTGCAAAAAATGAGTTTATGAGGGATTTGGCTCACCTCCCCTCCCCTCCACTCCCCTCCAAAAAAATGAACCAAACACATAAAATCTAAAATATTCCCTCACCTTCCCTCCCCTCCCCTCGAGAAACCCCGAACCAAACAGACTCTAAGGATTTTAGAAACATTTTTTTAAAACAGTCTATTGTTGAAAATCATTATAATTGTATCAACCAAAAACATATTTAACTCCAAGAATAATACAAAATTATTATTTTGTCTTTTTCAATTAGTGTTTTAGGGCATTTGTTAGCATGCTATAATAAATAAACGTTTCTATTTTATTTTATTTTTGTTATTATAATATTGGTACGAAGTTTTCACGATCGTTAGTAATAACTAATCTCCGTCATGGAACATATGTGGGCATACAAGCAGATAATTTCTCTCATCCCAACCGAATTTTCTCCATACGCATGATACAAGAATTGAACCCATGACCATGTGGGAAATACAAAGTGGGTTCTTTCCTCGCAGCCAAATTTTCTCTATATGCATGAGCTATAAATCGAACTTCTAGCCACATGCTTAAAGAGATTAAGACTCTTATCACTTTTTTTTTGTCAACAAAAATTACATTATAAGGAGTACAAGGTGCACTCAACTCTTACAATAGAAGATAGCTCCAATAAATGCTATGGAGGTAATCTAATGAGTCATTATTTTAATTTATAAAATTCTGCAAGCTCAATATTAATCCAAATAGAACCCTTAACCAAGTAAATTTATAAACTAATTAAATAATATTAGGCTTAAATGCAGTTTTACCCACCTATTTTGAAAAATGCGGAATTTTACCCCCTATTTTAAAATGCGGAATGTTACCCCCTCTATTTTATAATTTGTTGAATTTTGCCCCCCACCAAAATTCTGCACAAAATATGCTTCCGAGCCTTAAGTTCAAAGCTTCGCACAGAACTCAATTTGGACAAATAATTCACAAAACTGATACCGAAACAACCGTAATCGAGTTAGCTTTGCACAGAATCAAACCCCACTAAATTTGGAGTTACATAGAGAGATTAATTACTATTTTAGTGAAGGTCTGTCCAATTACTAATGCTGTAGAAATCTACTTGGGACCTTCAAATTCAATATCATCTACCGAACGCATCGTGACTCCAAATTTGACGAAATTGAAATGACAACAAGGGTAATTTCGTTAACTTTCTATACATGTAAAAACTATTAAAAAAATGAGCTACAGGATGAGAGGCATGACGAAAATACCAGCAGTAGTTTCATACGATAATTAATTTGAACAGACCTCCACTAAAACGGTAATTAATCTCTCTCTGTAACTCCAAATTTAGTGGAGTTTGATTCTGTGGAAAACTAACTCGATTTCGGTCGTTTAGGTACCAGTTTGGTGAATTATTGATCCAAATTTAGTTTTGTGCGAAGCTTTGAACTTGAGGCTCAGAAGCAGATTTTGTGCAGAATTTTGGTGGGGGGCAAAATCCAACAAATTATAAAATAGGGGGGGTAAAATTCCGCATTTTAAAATAGGGGGGTAAAATTCTCCATTTTTCAAAACAGATGGGGTAAAACTGCATTTAAGCCATAATATTAATTAAACACTTTTTTGAACGAATTTCATCAAATTAACAAAATCATACTTAAAATTAAAACAAAGAACTGTCATTCACACTCACATTCTTTAAATGAAACAATAAATTCCTTTCAACTTTTTCTTATATGAATTATTGTTTAAATTTAACACCAAGTTGGTAAATGGATCACAAAAAGAGCATAATATTTAATTATTTCCAGCCACTATCTTTGTATGCTGGAAGTCGTGACAACAACCAATAAGCGTCCATGTTAGGTGAAAAAAGAAAAACGACGTAGGAAATTAAGAGATAAGAGCATACTTATTTTATAGAGGAAGTCACACGATTTAGACATAAATATATAGGCACATTCACATAAATAAATATAATTAATACAAAAATAATTTAGTCACATCATTTTATTCATTTCTCATTTTATTTTTTCTATTATTGTATGTGTGCTTAACACCTCAAATATATAATTGTGCTTAAGTAAGTATTTCTCTATTTTATAATACGAGTAATAATGATCAAAAAGGACTATAAAAGTGCAAATGTTGGTTAAAGTAAACTAGTTTATGATAGCAAATTTGGAATATTATTGTATTGCTAAAGTGACATAAGACAAGCACAAAATAACAGTTTCCACCAAGTTGGCAATTACATTTAACTTTACCAATCATAACTCGACAAATAGAAATCAAGATAAATTAACATAAAAAAAATCAAGATAAATTGAAGCATGTTTGAATTGAGGAATAATTTAGAGTGTTTTGAAAAGGTTAAATATTGTATATAAGTGTTTCAAAAAATAATAATAATATTGTATATAAGTCTCGTTTCGATTTGTCTTATTTTTTTAGCTTATGAAAATAGTTTATGAAAATAAATAAATTTTTATGTAAACTTATTAGTTTTTATTGATAAATATTGTATCTTTAATAAGTTGTTTTTTTATAAACTATCTTGAAAAACTTATAATAATACACAAAAACTTATTTATTTACATAGGCTATTTTACATAAGCTAAAAAATAAGTCAATTCAAACGGCCCTGATATTTTATAAATAACGTGATAAATTATCATATAATATTTTGTAAATAAAAATACATTTCAATAACATTTAATTAATTTTTAAAAATTAATGTAAAAATTAATTAACTATTAAAAATATTTTATAGCTTCTTAATTTAAAAAAGTAAATGAGTTATTCATCCTTCCAAACTCACAGTACTCCAAACACAACCTAGGAAAAAAAAAGATAAAATTCATAAACTCACAGTACTTAAATAAATGAATAAAAAAAAGTGCACTAAAAGCTAACTTTATTTTCATTTCAATTATGGTAATGCCACAAAGAAGGTTTTCACTTTTCATTGATAAAATGACAAAATTTATGTACAAACTCATTTCTCCTAAAAAAAAATACTACAATGAGAATATTCTTCATAGTATCTGCTTCATTAGTATTGGCTCGGAAAAATAAAAAACAATCGTCAGCAAAAAGAAGATGAGAAACAATGGGAGTGTTTCTACAAATCTTGACACCATGCAAATCGCCTCTTGCCTCTGCATTGCGGATGAGGGCTGAAAGGCCTTCTGCACATATGATGAAGAGATAAAGCGATAAAGGGTCTCCTTGCCTAAGACCACGGCTGAGTTTAATAGATTCAGTCACATTACCGTTAACCAACACTGAGTAGTCCATTGTCTCAACACATAACATGATCCAACTAATCCACTGATTAGAGAAACTCATCTTTGACATAGTGCCTCAGAGATAATTCCAGTCAATTCTGTCATAAGCTTTACTAATATCGAGCTTGAGGGCCACATCTCCTAACTTGCCCTTGGTCTTGGTTTTCATATGGTGGATGACTTCAAAAGCAACCATAACATTATCTAGGATGGATCTTCCTGGAATGAAGGCAGATTGGCTAATCGAAATGCATTTATCAAGAACGTTCTTCAGTCTATTAGCTAGTACTTTGGCCACTAATTTGTAAATCACATTACACAGAGAGATAGGACGCCAATCTTTCATCGAAACTTGGCTATCACCTTTGGGAATGAGTGAAATGTTGGTTGAATTCAAGTTAGCTGGAAAAGTACCAATTGTTAGCCAATTACAACACTGTTGGAAGATCTCTTGCCCACAAGTAATGCTGGAAAAAACCTGGATTGAAGCCATCTGGCCCCGAACAAGTTGTATATGAGTCTTTGTCAAAAAAAATCGTACAATCTCATACTGTCGATGCTATTTAGACGGTGGAATGTAATATACATGTTTGAAACTCTTATTTTTTGAGTTAGCTTTTTAGAGTCAAACAATTATTATATTTATATATACCATGTGAAGATGATTTAGAATTTTCAAGCATATCAAACAATTTCTGTGTCCATGTTTTAGAAATGTAGGGGGAAACTGATTTGTTAACCAAATGAATGGAATCTTTTCAATTTTGGGGGACAAATGAATGCATTATATTAGTAAGATTCATACTTTTTTTTTTTTTGAAACAGCATAATTTATTGAAAAAAACAAAAAATACTTGTGCCAATGAAATGTGAGATTCCCCTCTTTGTGATTCAGTTGGCTGTTTGCCATACAATTTTTATTTTTATTTTTTTATAATTGTTTGCCATACAATTTCTCAACTTAGATGTTTGTAGTGGCTGGAATATTTAATAGCAAAATGAAATTATAATGAGATACTGAGAAGCATTACAGATTTATCCAATTACATGATTTATATTGCTGAATAAAGGAAACGGCATTTATCCATTGCATGATGTAGACAAGAATTATTATTTATCTCATAAAGAAGAAGGCTTAAATGCAGTCTTGCCTCCCCTATTTTGATTAAATTGGAATTTTACCTCCCCTGTTTTAAAACGCGGACTTTTACCCCCTGTTTTATAATTTTTTGGATTTTGCCGCCCTAAAATTTTGCTTTCGAGTCACAACTTCAAAGCTTCGCACACAACTCAATTTGGATCAATAATTCACCAAAAGGATATCAAAATGACCGTAATCAAGTTATCTTTCCAAAGAATCAAACCCCACTAAATTTGGAGTTACAAAAAGAGATTAATTACTGTTTTAGTGAAGGTATGTCCCCAAAATTCTGCAAAAAATCTGCTTTCGAGTCACAACTTCAAAGCATAGCACACAACTCAATTTGGATCAATAATTCACCAAACAGATACCTAAATGACCAGAATCGTGTTAGCTTTCTACAGAATCAAATCCCACTAAATTTGGAGTTATAAAGAGAGATTAATTACCGTTTTAGTGAAGGTCTGTCCAATTACTAATTTTGCAGAAATCTACTTATGACCTTCAAATTCAACATCGTCTACCAAACACATCGTAACTCCAAATTTGAGGAAATTTAAATGAAAACAAGGGTAATTTCGTTAGCTTTCCGGACATGTAAATACTATTGAAAAATCAGCTACAGGGTGAGAGACATGACAAAAATACCAGTAATAGTTCCATACAATAATTGATTTGTATAGACCTTCACTAAAATGATAATTAATCTCTCTCTGTAACTCCAAATTTAGTGGAGTTTGATTATGTGAAAAACTAACTCGATTGCGGTCATTTCGGTACCGGTTTGGTGAATTATGGATCCAAATGGAATTCTGTGCGAAGTTTTGAAGTTGTGACTCAAAAGCAGATTTTGTGCAGAATTTTGGGGGACATACCTTCACTAAAACGGTAATTAATCTCTCTTTGTAACTCCAAATTTAGTGAGGTTTGATTCTTTGGAAAGATAACTCGATTACGGTCATTTCGGTATATGTTTGGTGAATTATTGATCCAAATTGAGTTGTGTACGACACTTTGAAGTTGTGACTCGAAGGCAGAATTTTAGGGGGGGCAAAATCCAAAAAATTATAAAACAGGGGGGTAAAAGTCCGCGTTTTAAAACAGAGGAGGTAAAATTCCGATTTAATCAAAACAGGAGGGTAAAACTGCATTTAAGCCAAAAAAGAATTATCATTTATATAATGGATAGATTTGAGTTTGAGCAGTGTCACCTTGAAAATGAAATATATGGTATTAATTAAGCTATAGCGGTGTTCCTAAACAAACTGCAGGTTATAATATAGATAAAGTATTCATCAATAATTAGAAGTACTGTGTAATGATATCATCATCCAGCATATAAAAATATAGGACAAATTAATCCATGATAAATTCAAATTAATTAGAAAATAATGCTGCTGATTAATTAAGTAGCACTAGCAAACAAATACTCCCTCTATTCCTTTTTATTTGTCGTTTTAGAATGAAAAAAGTTGTTTCAAATTATTTGTTATTTTGATAATTTAAGGTTATATTTTGTAGATTATACTCATTGTCACTTACTCTTATTTTTTCGATAAAACTAATCAATGCTATATATTTTAAAACACAAAAGTCTTTTTTTTAAAAAAAAAATTGGTACATAAACATATTAATTTATTTTTTTTACATAATATATTAAATTTATTGGAAAGATAAAGTGTGTGAAAAAATAGGTATTTATTAGCGGATTAAAATTATGGTATAATATGAAGATAAGATGCAAAAATACAGTTTTTTAATTTGTTGTTACTATTCTAAAATGACAAATAAAAAGGAACGGAACGAGTACAATTTTATGCATAGTAATGTAATTTATTATGAGTTATATAGTGATTATGTAATTGCTTAGACCCTCAATTTTATACAATATTAATATACAACTTGCTGCATATATATGCATCCACATTATCATGTATGTAGGGTAATTAATTTATGGTATTTTACTATTTGGTCAGGATGATCACTTAAAGACTAATGTTATAGGCTTTTGCCCACTTTTTTTTTTTTTTTTGGTTACAGGCTTTTGCCCACTTTATAATAATAATAAAATAAAAAAAAAAACTAATGTTATAAGATGAGAGGCTTATGCATGTTAGACAAAGCCTAAATGCAGATATTACCTTCAGTTTTTCATAATCTGTTTCAATTTCAGCTTTATCAAGATCACATATTTTTGTTAGTGAAAACTGATAAATTAATATAAAAATTTTATTTATTTGCATAAGCTAATATGCTAAAAAAATAAGCAAGTTCCAAATGGGCCCTTGATACTATTATTTTATAATTGAAAAAAAAAAAATCTTAACACAATTGAGATATTCAGCTTAAGTGGTACATGGAGTAATTGGAGTGTGCATACTGCATAATTTATTAACAATTACTCTAAAGTGGAGGCCGAATAGACTAAATACAACAGAGTCCGTCCAGTAGTAACGTGAAATAAATAAAGGAAAAATTAAAATGCGGTGAGCATGGATCGAACACACAACCTTCAGATCTTCAGTCTAACGCTCTCCCAACTGAGCTATCCCCGCAACTTGTAATATATTTCACCCGTAAGCTACATATAACGTTCTCAACAACTTCATAAACAAAACAATGTAAATAAAATTACTAAAATTGCTACCACTGGTGCCTTGTGTTATAATGATTATAATCATTTGATTTGATTGCTTATAATGATTTGTTATATCTTCTGTGATTTGATTTTTTTAAATCTTCATCTATAATTGAAGGCATCAAGCTGAATTTAATTATAAGTATCAAGAAATTAAATAAAAATAACATTACTCTTTTGTTTTGAACCATCCAAAGAACCAATTCTAAATCATTCAAATTTTCATCAACCAAATATAAATTTAAAGCTATCTTTAAACTTCAAGGATCGAACACGTAAGCCACCGAACTGATAAGTATGAAAAGAAAAATTATTATAAAAGACACTATGCACAACTAACTAGTACTAGTATAACATTTAGTCAAAAAAAAAAAAAAACTAGCATAACATAATGCACCACACCTTATGGGACAACTCACAATCAAAGAGAATAAATAGATGTGGTACTGTTTCGAGCAATCTGTAGCCAAGACCATAACTATTGAGCATCCAGAGTCGGAATACCCCGCATATAAAGGTTGTTTTTAACTATTTTAAAAATATATATTATTAATCATTTTCTCATTTTACTTTTTATCAAATATGTGTGTAGTGTCTAAATAGAGGAATAAAATCCTTACCACCACCCAAGACTTTCTCTATCTCCCCATATTTATGAGTTAAAACTTGTCTCCAAAACCTTATACCCCCTGTTTCACACCATCCATAGGATGTCTAGCTACTTTATATTGTGATTAATTGATTATGCTTTATTGCCAATAAAAATACAAGTTTGTTTGTTGTAACAAAATCAATAGTTATAAATGTTACTGCTTTTTTTTACGTACTCAAAAATCAATTCCAGCTTTAAATCACATTGACACCAATAAGTTCTTGTCCGCTTAGATTCCGTATAAAATGAACCAACCAGTAAAAAAATTGGTCCATCATGGACCAGTTTTTTCTTCACCCTTAGATTACATCATCCACTAAAATTTATCATGGTCCATCCACACACTAAATTTAACTCTTCAACTCTTTCTCATTCATTTCACTTTTTCTCTGCTGCATTCTCCAAATCCCCAAAGTCCAACACTACAATCTTATCCTTGTTATGGTTCATTATTTTTTGTTAAATTTCATTCATATTGCAAAGATAAAGGGATAGAACCAAAATCATTTATTTAAAGAAGAAAAAATGAAGTGAGAAAGAGGGGAACAAGTAAGATGAGATTTGAGATTCAGACAGATACAAGCATGGAACAATCTGTTTAAAAAATGAGCATAGAACAATTGGATTGGATTTTCATTCATAGAAAATAAAATATGACCGATGAACTAATTTGATTCCAAATATTTTACTGTGATTCTATTCTCTTTTTTTAGTTTTATTTTATACATTGAATATTCATAAACTTTATTATCTTGTGAAAGTTAATTTTCTCTTCTCTTTTTATAGAAAAAATAAAATCTTTTTGAAATTCCTTTTATTATTTCATTGAATGATGTTTGGTAGTTTAGTTTTCCATAGCACCACACAAGGGAGATGGATTAAGTGAATTTGGTTTTGGTGCAGTCAAGCTGCAGTTATGATCTGTTATTCGTCTGATCAAAATCAGACAGCTTAGAATTTACTACAACCCTGATTTTTTTTAAATATAATAATTTTTGATACTAAAATATTAACTGTCTGATTTTGATCAGACGATCATGATCTAACTGACTGCATGCAGTCATGGGTGCTGACTGCACCCAATCCAGGTCCGGTGGGAGACCATGATAGGTCTCTCATCGGTGCGCCACATGTTATGCGGATTGGATTGAAGTGGTACATGATATTATGGTGTACTGTCAGTATTATATCATTATTTATTTTTTTTGGAAAAAATGTTTCGATTTTTCCGGAAAAAAAATCGATTTTTTTTGGGAAAAAAAGTTCCAGATTTTTGGGGAAAAAAATTTTGATTTCAGGTAAAAACAGTTCCGAAGTTTTTTCTAAAAAAAAAAGTCTCCGTTCTTTATTCGGAAAAAAAGTTTCGGATATTTTTCAGAAAAAAAGTTTTCGATCTTTTTTCTGGAAAAAGTTCCGATTTTTTTCAGAAAAAAGTTCCCGATTTTTTGGGGAAAATAGTTTCGAAATGTTCACTTAAAAAATATTGCGATACAAAAAAGAGTGAAAAAATAAAAAATATTTAAAACTTTTTTCCGAATAAAATATCGGAACTTTTTCTGGAAAAAAACTGGAATTTTTTTTCCGATCCGAAACTTTTTTCCCGAAAAAAGAACGGAAACTTTTTAGTTCAGACAATAAAAAATAAAAAATAATATAATACTGACAGTACATCATAATATTATGTACCGCTTCAATCCAGTTCACAGAACATGTGGTGCATCGGTGAGTAGGGGTGCTCGCGGTTCGGTTTGGATCGATTTTGAGACAAAAACTTATCCGATTCAAAAATAATTTTATTTGCGGTTTGGTTCGGTTTTGGATGACAAATAAAAAATATATGATCCAATCCGATCCAATATTATGCGGTTTAATTTGGATCGGTTTTTGGATATCCAAATTATAAATTGTAATTTTTTTTAATAAATATAAATATTATAAAAAACACTACAAAATAATAGTTTGACATTTTTGACAAAAATAAATATTAAGTTTGATGTAAAATATAATATATAATATATTAAAAATTAATATTTTAGAATGACAAATACCAATTATATTCGAAACATATAAAAAGTAAAAAAAATAGATTAAATTAAACTAACATATAGGATTATCAAAATTTAAAATAGATTAAATTAAACTAACATTTAGTATTAACAAAATTTAAAATGAAAAAAAAGGTTAATGCAATATATATATATTTATACTAAAAAGATAAATAAATATTAAAATATATGTATGCGGTTTGGTTCGGTTTGGATCGGTTTTAAGAAATCAATCCGAAATCCGATCCGATCCAGCGATTTTCACAAAAGAACATCCAAACACATCCAAAAAAATTCGGTTTTTTGCGGTTTCCGGTTTTTTTGGATTGGTTTTCGGTTTTTATTTGGATTGGTTTGGATTTGAGCACCCCTATCGGTGAGAGACCTATCATCATCTCCCACCCTAGAATCTGCCGAAGATGAAAGAGAAAAACAAAAGAAAACATTATCTAATGCAGAGAGTACATCACAAAATCAATGAATCTATTTAATCCAATGATTCTAACCATTTCCATTATGGACAGAAACATGTTTTGGTCCATACTATACGGACCCGCTTACTTATACATGAGTTTTACAAATATGTTCTTTCTTAATGTCATCAAAACTTCAAAATAGTAAACTTAAATTTGAAGACATGTATATTAAGGACGGGGATCAACTTTTTCCCATTACCGCAAATACTATTTCCGAAACTATATTTTCGCGTTTTTCAGCTTGCTCCTTTAAGTTTTTCTTTTTCTAAATTGGTCCTTTTATATTATGTTTTTATTGTTTGTTTAATCACATTTAAGTTATGTATAATTATGCTTGTGATCCTTTAAGTTTGATTATTTTTTTTTGGCTTACTATCATGAAGTGATAGGGTCCAATCCCAACCGCGCAATCAAGTTGACTGTCAAAGCTATACTTTACCAGTGGACGAGAATAATGATATTGATTATGTGAATAGACCATTGTTACAAAAAATTTAGATATTGTACTTGTGCATTGATGGTTGTAAACCAAAATTCAAGAAATGTAGATTGTTCGTAGAATTTGATGGATGTTTTTTGAATAATCACTATGAGGTCATATTCTTGTAGCAGTGCCGAAAGACTCAAATGACTAGATGCTTTCAATTGCACCAGTCGTTGTCGAAGCTGAACAGAAGACTAACGGTGGTGGAATGTAAACGTAAATGGTTTATTTGGAACGAACGACAAAAACTTAAAGAATCGATTTGAAAAAATGGTCAAACTTAAAAACCGCAAACATAATTTTTCTTAGCTTAAATGAAGAAAAATACTGCTTATTTCTAATGGTGAACAAATAATCTGCAGCTTAAACCAGAAAGATGCCACTTGTTATATTAGGCTGACCATCTTTCTGGAAATAGCAATGGCTTTGAGTTCGGTTTATAGAGCCTGCAATTTATGATTAAAACATGAATTGTACGTAAGAGAAAGATGAATTTGTTGTTATAGAGCCTGCAATTTACATGATATATATATATATATATGTTATAGTGTAAGAGTGAATCCACTCTCACCCTTCTCTCTCAAGTGTTGAGAGATAAATAAATGTTATCGTAAAAATAACGTATACAGCTGACCAAATAGAAATATTTATGTATTCTGACTACTTTCTTTGTGTGCGTACTTTCTCACCTCTTGCTCGTCTTGAAAACTCTTGGATCTTACGATCGTGGTCTTTGAGCATCTGATCCATATTGTTTGAAGCCAGTAACGGACCAGACATGTATATCTTGTTTCCGCTGGATCCATGTCCATCCTGAAATACAGCCCAACATAGTTATTGAGTTATTCAGCAAAGATAAAGACACGCGTGGTTAGTTGCTCGTGTAACACGAGAGCATCTGAATCCTTATACATGCAAGGGAAGGCTTTTACTACCGAACATTTGGAATTTGTAAGGAAAAACAATAAATAAGTAATAACTAACCGGAGTTGATTTTTCGGTTGGGACTCTTCTATTTACAATTTGACTGTGATCAACAATTCGTTTCTTATCCCGCCTTCTTCTTGACTCGGATCCATTAGCCGCCTCTACGGATTTTCTTACTTCAATTGGTTTTCTGTGGAGAAAGGGAACTGGTTTTGGCTCCTGATCTTCGGACAACAAAGTCCTAGATGCTACAAGCCCGGATAGTTTTGCTAGGTTCACTCTGTTTGAAACAGGTGGCCCATTATCAACTTCCTTCACGCCTCTGGGCCAGCCAGAACCAGGAACCAATGGGCCTGAATGTGAAGGCCTCCTATAAAAGTGGCCAGATATATTATTTTCTGTTTCTCTAACATCTGATTGTCTGTGTGGGAAACCTTCAGTCCCGGACACGTGTTCTCTATGAGGATACGACAATTCGTTTCGGTTCTTTGAGATGGAATGATGTTTGACTTGCTGCTCCAGACAACAGTAAGATAAAGTGAGAGGGAAATAGATAAAAATTAATTCAGTAGAAAGAACGCAAGTGAAAATACTAAAAAAGCACTAGAATACTTCAAACTTAATATATATGGACTCGTAGATGTAATGTCGGAAGATTACTAAAAGTTTATGTATAAAATAAGCAATCGTTACTCTTCCTTGTGATTGAAGAAAATATTACCTGTATTGATGCGCCCAAGTCAGCGTTGTCTTTTGTTGAGACAACGGCCCTAGGTCCTTTTTCTTGTCTAACCGCTGAGCCAACTTTTTGCTCCCTCTCTCCAACAGCTCCTTGCCTAAGATTATTAAAAAAAATTATGCATATCAGTTATCTTATAGAAATAGGCTTTATATCATTGTTTTTTCCTCAATTTAGAATCAACCTAAATCAGGTACCTTCTGGTTGCTTCATCACGCATTTTAGCGTCAATCTCCTTGCTAGGAGGATATTTTGGTAAACTTGATGGATCACAAGGCAAAGGTTCTGATGTGAAGAACTGTCAAAGAAATGGGGACAAGTTCAAAATGTAGAATCACAATATCACATGCCT